>NC_043017.1:15469055-15474055 GCF_006345805.1 Octopus sinensis | reverse complement strand
CGACAACAAGACAAACAAATATATATATATATATATATATATATACATGTATATGTATGTACGTATGTATGTGTGTGTATATATATATATATATATATATATATATCTAATGTAGGATAAAATTTTTTCGAAAAGAAAAACAATTTTTTCAATCGCCAGCATATTAAAAAATACCTTTAAAGGTTAAATTATAAACAACTTATAAATAAGGGCAAACGAAAAAATTTCTAATGCCAAATATGCTGAAAATTGGACATATTGTCTAATTACCCTGTAATTTTTTCCCAGTGCGCACGCTACTCGAAAAAAGGTCGACAGAAATCTCTAAAAAAATCTCTAAAGAAATCTCTTTAGAGATTTCTGTCGACCTTTTTTCGAGTAGCGTGCGTACTGGGAAAAAAATTATATGGTAAATGGACAATATGTCCAATTTTCAGCATATTTAGCATTAGAAATTTTTTCGTTTGGCCTTATTTATAAGTTGTTTATATATATATATATATATATATATATATATATATATATATATATATATATATATATACTTAGATGATAAACGTTTGGAAAGTTTGATGAATTCCGACGGTTCCATTGGTGGTTGTATTTGTAATATTCAAATTAGCCTTCTCCTTGGTTTTGAGAACGATAATTTCTCAAGGTTGGTACTGAACCAGTCTGTTACATATCCTCGTGCCCCAATAGTTACAGGTATTATAAATCTAAGCTTTTAACCCGGCCCCAGCATGGCCGCAGTGTAACGACTGAAACAAGTATAAAAAAAGTTCCGTGTTTTCTTTTTTGCTGATCTTTAGTTTTATGTTGACATCTGATTTCCACTACTGTCCAAAATTGTTATGCCTGGTCTATCAGATTTGAATTTTATTTGAATTTCCGCAGGGGTATTCCACAGGGGTATATTATGAATGCTTCTGTCTCAACCACACTGATGATTCTTTCCTCTCGAGATTATCCTTCCGATGGATCTCCTTGTTCGGTGCTACACAATCATGTCTCGTCGGTAGATAATAACGCAATGACATGTTCAGGCTTCTTCCTCTGATGTAGGCGATATCTTCGGTGTTAACTCTACGAAGTCTGCATCGGCTACGACAGGTGTTTTTCCTACGCCTCTGTTCCTTTTGTGCATCAATAATTTGTTGCTATTTCTTGTTCCTGGATCGCAAACGCGTGCACTTCAAAGGGAGAGTTAGAGATCCGGTTGTTGGGCCATGATAAACTGCCTTGGTCATCAATGTTGTGGCCATCCTGGAGCTTTCTACTAACATAACCATGCTGATATGTACTCATGCCATCATCTGATGACATGTTGCAGTGGAGTCGTGCATCGAAGATGATCAGACAGGGAATAGTTCTGGAAGAGCTGTTTTCCAAGTCTCATGCCTCGTGTATACAAACTTGGTCAAGGGACGCACTTTGACACTTGATAGTTAAAAGATAATGCTGAAGTGATATGATGTGACATTCAAAATGTCTGGATCAATGTCGAGCTTCTGCCTTCTTGTTTCTGTTTTAGCTGAAGGCGGTCGCCATCATTGTTGATATAAAAATTGTTTGTGCTCATCAATGTCTTCATCTACCCAGAACTATTGTGTGTAAGAATTTCGCGTTAAGAGTCACAACACTAAAATGATTATTCACAAATAACAATCAAAATCCAAATACTGCACCCACATGTCACTGTATGAACCCTGGCAACTGCCCGCTTGATGGTGATTGTTTGGCAAAACCTATAGTTTACTGCTTTAAGATGCATTTAAGCAACAACTGTCCACAGAAGTCCTCCATCAATCTAATCAAGCATAGCTTTAAAATACGAATCTATCAGCTTAGGTATTCTTTCAATAATTCTCAAAGGTGCTGTATAACATTTTCATTCATGTACATTTGACTGCTTTGGGAGATGCCCAGCCACACGGCCAACATCACTCGGTCTATCTTAGATTACGTACAACCACAGTGACATGGACATTTTAGACACAAGACATGTTGTCAGCTTTGTTTAATTGAGAAAATGTTTTATCGTGCAGCAAGTTCGCAAGAGCACAAAACCCCAATGAGAACTGTGAAATTTCTGCACATGCGCAGCATTAAGCTTCTTTTTGGCCTACTATAAACCATCTCAAGACTAAATATGCTTTACACTTTTGGTTAAATAAAATCTCTGTGAAGCATTGCAGCAGTTTTTTGAGAGCTTTCATTACTTCCGGAAACATCCCGCATCCTCCCACGTGACGCTTCCTCGTATGTTTCGTGTTCTTTCAACATTAATCAATCTCATCTCGTTTTCTTCAATTTTAATTTTTTGTTTCTTATTTTACTCTATTTTCTTTTAATTAATCTTTTCTATATTTCCTCATATCATCTATATTACTCCTCACCTTTAACCAGGCCTCTCCATTTGTCATCATTCATAATTTTCTTTATTCATCACTCACTCGGTTCCGTTTATTATTCTAATTCACCTGATCCACCACCCTCCCCATCGCCATCTTACACTCCTGCGGCAAATATGTGCGTTTATTGGAAAGTGTAATCAGCTGGAACAAGAAGTCATGCAAGAGTGTGTATGCACAACTGGGATGAAGTATGGTTCGATCCCACAGCGCGGCATCTTACTTAACTGACATTTTCTAATTTTCTACTCCCTTGTTCGACTCACATCCCGTGAGTGCTACAGAAATGGGAAACTGTACCGAATCTCGAGAGACGAATTGTCTCTTTAGTTCAAAATGTACAGCCTTGTCACGCATTGTGTAGCTTTGGTTCTGTGAAACACTCAGCCACGTCGACAAGTTCAAGGGCAGGTAATTCATTTGATATACCAACTGAATCTTCATCGTCGAAACCGACAGATATCCACCACACATATACATACACCCCACCCGCACACACACATTTTTTTTCTATTTCTTGTTTCAGGCTTTGGACTGCAGTCATGCAAGGGCCGTCTTGAATGGTTCAGTTGAAAACCACAAAGTTACAGGGACGTAAACAAACTAATGTCGGTTGTCAAATGGTGGTGGAGCACAGACACAAGGACAAAGACAACTACATGTGTGTGTGTGTGTGTGTGTATGTACATAAGAGGGCCTTCTTTAGGTTTCTGTTTATATGAGCACAGGTATGGCTCTGCGGTAAGAAGCTTGCTTCCCAACCACATGGTTCTGGGCTCAGTCCCACTGCATGGCACCTTGGCGTATTGTCTTCTACTGTAGCCTGGGGATGATCAAAGCCTTTGAGTGAATTTTGTAGGCGGAAACAAGTCCTGGGGTCGATTTGTTCAACTAGAGAGAGTTCTTGAAGGCGCTGCTCCAGCATGGCCGCAGTCAAATGACTGAAACAAATAAAAGAATAGAAGCTATCTACTCAGACGGCTTTGGTTGACCCGAAGCTATAGGAGAAGACACCTGCCCTGCCCTCGATGCTGCACATTGGCACTGAACTTAAGGCCACATGGTTGCAAGCCAAGCTTCTTAACAACGCTGCCATGCCTGCCACTCGTAATTTTATGAAAGTGCAATACAAGCATGCATAAGTATAGTGCGTGTGTTCATTAAATGTCAACTATGACTCTACCAACAACAAACATCACGGGATTTCAATATGTTTGCGCAAATATTTACAGGAAACGGACAAGAAAATGTAGTTTTGTCAACCAACAACAACAACTACTACTACTACTACTACTACTACTACTACTACTACTACTACTACTACTACCTTTTAACGACTAGATGTAAACAAGGTTTAGTTGAACACCTTAAATAAACCTGTTGACATTTCTTATAATGGCTTGGGAGGGGGAGGAGGAGAAGCAGAAGATGAAGGAGGAGAGTGGGAGGAGGAGAAGAAAAAGAAGTCTAGGACGTCAGCTGCGATTGGATAGTTGTAAGTTTGACGCTGTTCCAGCCATGACCATCCAATTTTATGAAAGACGATTGTGGTTTGTAGATTTAGCTACTAATTCTAGCAAATCAAGCGACCGCAGTAAATGCTTCCTTGTTGACTGCCTGCCTGTCTTTGTGCCGGCCTATGTGTGTGTGTGTGTGTGTGTGTGTGTGTGTGTGTGTGTGTATATATGTGTGTGTATGTGTGTGTATATATGTGTATGTGTGTCTATATATGTGTGTGTATGTGTGTGTATATATGTGTGTGTGTGTGTGTCTATATGTGTGTGTGTCTATATGTGTGTGTGTGTGTGTCTATATGTGTGTGTGTCTATATGTGTATGTGTGCGTGTGTCACTGTTTACTAACAAAATATCTTTTCATAGAACACATGTTGGCCTTGTTGTTGTTCTCCCGTTGATTCCTTCACCAACGCCATCCCCACCACTAAACTATCATCATCATCATCATCATCTATCCCCGCCCAACATCCACTACCGTTCTAACAAAACTCGGACGGCGACGACGGCCATCACCGCCACCGCCACCACCCCCACTGCTCCCCCCCACCACCACCACAACTATCATCACTACACCGTCGCCGTTGCAATCACCTCCACCACCATCAAACATGTGTAACCCCCCCTCCCGCCAATCCTCTACTCCACCCCGCTCAACCCATTCTTTACCGAAAAGTCTTTTATGCAAATAAAACTGAGGAGAAGACCAAGTGTAAAAATGTCTCCGGTAAAACCTCGCTGCCGTCTGTGGAACGAAGCAGATTCTTGGACAATGTCTCTCCATTGAAGAACCACGTCTCAGAAGTTTCCTTTTGGAATTTCATTGAAAGTTCCTCAAGCAGAAAGAACTGTTTTCACAAATTCTTCTTCTTCTTCTTCTTCTTCTTCTTCTTCTTCTTCTTCTTCTTCTTCCTTTCTCTCTTTCCTTCTCTCTTTCTTTCTTTCTTTCTTTCTTTCTTTCTTTCTTTCTTTCTCTCTTCTTCGTTTCTTTCTTTCTTTCTTTCTTTCTTTCTGTTCGTCTTCTTTTCTTTCTGTCTTTCTTTCTTCTTTCTTTCTTTCTTTCTCTCTTCTC
>NC_043017.1:15458614-15468955 GCF_006345805.1 Octopus sinensis | reverse complement strand
TTACCGGCTTCACTCTTTGGAAAAGGATTGTCAAAAGTAAACATGTAAAAGGTTTGGTTGCGTTAATTATGGTGTGTTACAAAATGCTACATTACATATATACAGTCTTTGGTAACAAGGACATGTTAAGGACATAAAAAAGTTTAACAAGTTCCTTAAAATATTGGGTACAAAAGGTTACAACAAATATAAACATTCTCAAAAAAAGTAAAAGATAATTTCCAGAAGGAATTATTGAAAAGTTCAGTGGAATATTGGTATACACGCACAGAATATTATGAGTTCAAAAAGGTTTACATTATAATAGTAGGGAAGCTAAAACTGACCTGCCCACCATGTTAACGTAAAAGAATCGTATCTATTTCAAGGGACATTGTAGGTGTGTTTGGGTGGGGGGAAGAAAGAGTAATGTGGAACTGAAAAGAATTTCTCCTTTTTGTCTCTCCTTCACGCATCAATGATTAGGGGGATTGGTCTTTAGAGGTCAGAATGGTTCGAGTGTGTGTTTTTGTGTGTGTATATACATATGTGGTGTGAATAGATGTGTTTGTGTGTGTGTGGGCTGGTTTTGATTGGTCCCAGGGTCCATTGTGGTGTAAATAGATATGTTTTATATATAAATATATCTATATATATATATAAATATATATATATATATATATATATATATATATATATATATAATATATATCCTTAAAATCCTTCAAAATGTTTTAGTCCGAAGGCTGGCGGAAATGCTGGGGCACCACCGCTGAATGAGCAACACTAATATGTGAATCCACCTCTGATACGTGGCACTTGGTCAACAAGGGAGTTCGATGCCGCTGCCACATCGGCGTCTCCTGTGTGTGTATCTATCTATCTATCTATCTATCTATCTATCTATCTATCTATCTATCTATTCTATCTATCTATCTATCTATCTATCTATCTATCTATCTATATATATACTATATATATATATATATATATAGTATATATATATATAATAATATATGATATATAAATATATATATATATATTATATATATATATATAATATATAAATTATATATATATATATATATATATATATATATATATATATATATATATATATATAATATATATATAAATATATATATATAAATATATATATATATGAATATTTATATATATATATATATACGTTTAAATATTTGTTGTGCAAGATTTTTATGTGAAGTCGTGTGTTGAAACAGATATTGTTATATTTCGGAATGGTCATATTGCCAGTTTAGCCAATAAAAATACACACACTATATATTTGGTGTTATTTTGCTTCAGTGATATTTATTTTTACATTAATCTTAATCTTATTTCGGCCAAAGTTCTTTCGTCACACTCCTGTGACCGCATCAGTGGTCCTTTGTTTTCTTCTCACTTATTTGTGTCTCTCCTTACTAACGTCAGCCATTTTGTATTTCTATTGTATGTCTTCATTTGCGCATGCTTATATCTCTATGTGCGTCTATGTTTATTTAGTGTGTGTGTGGGGGGGGGGGATGCCTGTAATATTTGTATCTTCTGTTTATATACATTCTTGTAATTGTATTTTGTTTTTGTTGTTGTTGCTTTTGTTCTAATTTTGTTCAATGTGTTTACATCCACCATTATTATCATTACATATGCTTGTATGTATGTATAACAACAATATTAGTAATAATATATTAAATCTAATCGAAAAAAAATATATATATATACACATACACCCATATACACACACATATATATATATTATATATATATATATATATAATATAATATATATATATTAATATATATATATATATATATATAATATAATATATATATACATACATAGATATATATACATATATATAGTATTCATTTCTTATTGTTTTTCATCTGTGTATTTATTATGTTTTCAGGATCCTCTATCGTCATATGTTGTGGTGTGTGCTATTGCTCCATTCTAGTTTTCTATTCAGGCTAGGTTTATTTTCTATTATATGTGTAGCTTCTGTAATTTTCTAATTGTTGCATCTGTTCTATGTGTGGACAATATCTTAATCTCTATGTTATTGATTGATCCCCCGTGTTCCTGTTCGGCGTGTTGGTACAGAATCGATGAGCTTTTACCCTCCTTGAGTTGTCTCCAATGTTTATTCACCCGCTCTCCTATGCTTCTTACTGTTTCCCCTACGTATGTTACTGTTTTGTTACTGCATCGTCCCTCTATACATCTTATACTATAGACTACATTTCTGGCTTTACAGTTTGTTTGTGGGCTAAATCTACATACAGTGCAATAGTTATCCGTACGAGGGTTCTACTAAAAGGATAGGTTCTACCAATATAGATCTGATAGGGTTGCCTGGCTTTTCCAAAAACCTTAATTCTTAGTTTAAGTTTATCTAGGATCCTTCTAAAGCGGGACGCCAGTTCACCTCCAGGGGTGGTGTCAACGAACATGACACTCTGGTATTTATGGCTATCATACCAAGAGTGGGCCTTCCCTATTTTCTTTTTGTCCTTTTCTATAGTGTTCCATGACTTGTTCCTATAGATTGGCAAATCCCATTCCTATCATTACATAATATATTATCAAATTTTTCATGGCTCTGTATACTCTGATCCTTTCTTTATGGCTGTAACCTGAGAACTGCATGCGGTGAATGAAATACTGTATGTGTCTCTTTAATTCTGTAGGCTCGCACATGCGTGACACATTTCTCATTATTCTGACGAGGTCTGCCATCAAAATATTGAATTTGGCATTGCCGCAATGGCTGAGTTCCGGTGGATCAGGTATTTTGAGGCCATAGGTTTTGCATAGTATGAATGAAGGATTTGGGTTTTATTTTTCACAATTTCTAGCCAGAGTTCAGTGTCTAGTACTGGTAGTCTATGGTTGGGGTGTTTTAGTGGGGTAGTCTATTGTGACCTTAATACTCTGGTGGATGGAGTTAGCTATTTGCTGGATGCTCTCCATAGTATTAGTTTCTATTACTATATCAACATTACTCTCTTGTGGGGGTGCCTTTACTACTATGTTGATATCATCAACATAGCGAGAGTACATGTTTACGAGTATGGATTTCTGCAGTAGGCATTCTTTAAGCCTTCTGTCCCACCATACCATGAAGAGGTTGGCCACATCACCAGCGATACTAACACCGATGGCTGCCCCCTCGTCCTGGGCAATATTTTATTATTAAATTTAAATGTGTGGCCTTTTAGGGTAACTCTTATACTAGCTCCTAGTGCATGTGCGATCATTTTCTTTACCTGATGGACATTTGCGGGGCTCCGTATGGCTCTGGTCCATCGCGCCATCTTTCTATATGTGTCTTCCTAGCCATAGAAGTAATTGTAGGCGGTCTACCTCTTAAACATCTTTGGGGCAGAAACTACTAAGATTATGTTTATCTAAGTATTATTATTATATGTCAGTCTAAGTAGGAGGCCCAGTTCTTCTGTGTCGACATTACAGAACTCCACCTGGCTCTCGTTGATCATCTCCACGCACTTCTCCACTGCAAAATCTACGTCAATCGATGGGTATAGGGATCACCATCCATGCTACCTACTATACATCCTGTCAAGTCACAAGTTTTGTTACAGTCACTGATCCAGTTAGGAGATCTTCTGTGCTGTCACACACATCAGGTGACATCCTGATTATAGGGCGTATGATCATTGAGAGCAAGTAGGAGATTCTGTAATTGCTAGCGATATTCGCTCCACAGACTGGTCTTGTTGGTGGTCCTGCTATAGGGTCAGTAATTACTTGATGGTCCTTGCGAAGTCCATACAGTGCCGGGATATCATTGTTCCAGGCTTGGAAATTCTTTGCAGTACGTTTCTGGGGTCCCAGAACAATTGTCCACATCATCATGTGGGCATTGAGGACCTTTTCTCTCTCCTCATGCGCCTGTACAGTTGTTACTTTTGTATTGGCGATATGAGGTTGCATTGCCTGGATGTAGTTCGGTAAGCTGTCTATTGACATCCTGCCGGACTTATCCGTGGGAAGGCATACCACCTCTCCGTTCCTCGTGCGCTGAATGAGCTTCTGTAGGCCACATGCAGGTTTAATCCCGAGTTGTTGGGCATCTGTCTTATTCTGTCTCTGTCTCTTAATGTATAATCCTAACATCTGTCTAAGTTTGGTCCTAGCTATAGTGAACTGTGCTTCCATATGGTCATTAGTACGTCTTGGGATGTATACTCTTTTGTTGAAGGGTAATGTTGTTGGATAAATCCGGTTCATGCAGTAAGTTTTGTGGCATACGTTGAAAAATTGAGTGTCAAAGGGATGGGTATACATGTCAATGGTCTTTCTAGGGTTATCTTCATTATCGTTACTGTTTCCAACATCAGCCTTCCTATTATTATTATCACCATTACCACTACTACTACTACTATTATTCCTATTACCACCACAACTATCACTACTATCCTCATTACTACTTCTACTGTTACCATCACCACTACTGCTACCACTATTATTGTTATTACCTTTATTCCTACCATTGCCATTATTACTATCATCGCTAGTGATATATTCATTGTTCCTGTTTCTGGTATATGTGTAGTTCATATTAGTGTTGGGTTTTATGTCTGTCTGTTGGTCCCTGTCAATCCCCCTGTTGCGGTCGTTATTTTTGTTTCTATGAGTATTGTTATCTGTTTCAAGTCTGCTGACTCCCTGTCCAAGGATCCTGTTGCATTCAACTTTATTCTCCATCGTGACCCCCATGACACAACTTTTATTCGTGTCTTTGTGACTATGGCTATCTGTGTGTGTGTTTGTGTGTCGGTTCTCCCTATACTTGTTGTTGTTGTTGCTGTTGTATACGATTTTTCTCTCTCTGTTTGTGTTTGTTTTTGTATCTATTGTTTGTGTCTATGCATACATTTTCTATGTTGTTGTTGTTGCCGCTGTTAGGGTTCGTGTTGCTTTGTTGCTACGGTTGTTATTGCTGCGGTCATTATTGTTTGTGTTGTTGTTGCTGCGGTTAGTGTTTTTCGCGTTGTTGTTGTTGTCGCAAGTGTTGTTGTCATTGTATCTATTTAAATTCCAACGTATTTTTGTGAACGACTTTTCAATCTCGGACAGGCATTTGATGGTATTCACCTTACTATACACTGCATACTTTGGTGGTAGTTGAAGTATCGATATTTCATCTGGGTCCGTTGTTACTCCCCCATAGATGTTCGCTTCATTGTCTTTATTGAACTCTTCTGATATAATATATATATATATATATACTAGCATTAAAGACCCGTCGTTGCCAGGTCATAGTGCTAGTGCACGTATATATGTGTACATATTACATGTACATCTATATATATATACATCTACACATAAAATGCAAAATACAAAGTTATATCTTGATATCGGTAGTGATAACAATACTCAAAATATATAACAAACTGGAATTGTTAGCTCTTCTTTTTTCTCTAAATCGAATACTTTATAGACAATTCTCTTTTCTTTAATTTAATTTTTTATTATCCATCTGGACTATTCCATTTCTGCACGCTAATCTTATTTTTAATTTATTCCCATTCATGTGAAACCACTTATTCAAGTTCAAATCATTGATGCAATTTTATACCAATTGCTATTTTAACTTTTGTTATGTTACGATTATATTATACTTTAGTTTGATTTTAACTATTACTTACTACATATAATTCAATTGTTATTATTATTTTTATTGTTAAAGTGAAAACATCTGACATAAAATAGAGAAATATTTTTGTTTCACTTTTAACACGTAATACTGAAATAGTGGAGAAGATATGATATTGCCCTGGGCTCGCTCTAGGCAAGATGTTGAACATTTTTTTGCCCATGAAACTACATGGACCCTTAGTAAGGCATGTGTAAAATTTGAATGAAATTGGTTGTGTAGTTCTCAAGTTTTAGGGAAACACACAGACAGACACACATTCTCAGTTTTATATATATAAAGATATATATATATATATATATATATATGTATATATATATATATATATAATATATATATATATATATTATATATATATAATATATATATATATATATATATATATAAATATATATATATTATATATATATATATATCTATATATAAATATATATATAAATAAATATATATATTATATATATAAATATATAAATATATATATGTTTTTTTATCTAGTTTCAGCTCACGAGCTATGGCCATGCCGAGGCACCGCCATATTATATATATATAATATATATATATATATAATATATATATATATATAAATATATAAATATATATATGTTTTTTTATCTAGTTTCAGCTCACGAGCTGTGGCCATGCTGGGGCACCGCCATTTATATAAATAAATAAATAAATATATATATATATATATATAGGCAAGGAAAAATTATAAAAAGGCAGAATGCTAAATTGAAGGTAAATTTTAATGAAAATGGGTGTATGGAAAATTTTGAAAAATTAACAAAATATATATATATTAATTCAAACAAGTTTTCGTCACAATGTGACTTTTCAAGAATTGTAAGGTGAATAGAAAAAAAAATTTTATGATTGAGGAGGGGGGAAAAAGAAAATTACATTGCTTTTTGCAAAAAAATAATAATAAACAAAATTTAAAAAATAGGTACACCGATACATTGTAAAGTCTTTGTGTATCTCGAGTTCAATGATAGTTCTTGGAAAGATTACCTTGGAGAATTGAGATCCATGTGATTAAATCCATATGGTGTTTAATTTAGGATGTCTGTTAAATGAATGTCAAAACAGGAAATGGGGTAGGAGTTATCCAGTTCCTGTGAGTAAGGGGAGACAGCTCTGTGGGTTTTAAGCTCTTCAGTTGGGGTTATCAATTTTTGTAATATAGGGTGTAAATAAACCTTAAATTACAAAATTATCATTTTAGCTTCATTTGCATGATCTTTTTTTATATAATTCTTTGCTAACATTCAGATTTTAACTCTATATTGTTTTCTAATTATATAAATTTACATAAACCAATTTATAATTTCATTTCAGATTGTTATGTCATATATAATAATAATAATAATAATAATAATAATAATAATAATAATAATAATAATAATAATAATAATGATAAATAAAGAATATAAGTTTTAGCTTGAAGTGATAACTGCATGATAATCCTTATATATTTGTATTAGTCCATCCATGAAGAATGAGGTAGAAAAAAGAAGTGTGATCAACGAAGAGTTTGCATATTAAGATGCGCTTTGAATTTTTTAATAAAAAGATTCTCCTTGTTAATTCTCTTTTGTGTGGTGATTCCGTCTTTACATTGGTAGAAGGGGAATATGTAAAATTTAGGATTTTTGTCTTTAGCGCGTGAGTCTATGTGGCTACTTAGTGGAATTTGCCGGTATTCTGGGATATTTATTTGTTCTTTATGGACTGCTACTCGTTTACGTAAAGGGAGGCTCGTTTGTCCAACATAATTATGTTGGCAACCGGCGCATGTGAGAACGTAGATAAGGTTCTCGGAGGAACAGGAGAAGTTGGTCTTGATTTTAAACTTAGTTCCTTGTTTGAAGATAAATTCAGAGCCTTCAAGTAGGAAGGAGCAGGTACCACAGTTTGGGCGTGCACATTTTTTAACTGCTGGGGGTGGATGTGGTGTGTGAAGTTTGGCATTTGTCAAGGGTTTTTTCAAAAATTTATGTTGCCTTTTACATTTGAGGATTTTGTGTGTATTTATAATGTTTTTCATTTTTGGATCTGTTGACGGTAGAGTGTGGTTTTGTATGGTTGTGGTGTATGCTTCGATATTTTTGGGGTTGTGGGTGGAAATGTATGGAAGTATTTTGGGGTTGTGTGTGTTGTTGGGTTGGGTGGTTTTCAGTGTAATGTTGTCTAGTTCTTTGGCACGTTTTGTTCCATACTCTATAAGGGTGGAGGGATATTGGCGTTGTAATAGTGTTTTTAGAGGTCTTGAAGGCGTATTTCTCGAGTTTTTGTACCCGAGACAATGGTGCATACCCTTTTAGCTAAGTTGAAAGGGATATTTGTCTTGGTGTGTTTTGGGTGGCATGAACTAAAGAGGAGGTATTGTTGTGAGTCTGTATATTTGTGGTAGATGTCTGTTATGATTTGGTTCTTAGGTGTTTTTATAATTAGGAGATCAAAGAAAGGGAGATGATGATGGACAAACGAGCCTCTCTTTACGTAAACGAGTAGCAGTCCATAAAGAACAAATAAATATCCCAGAATACCGGCAAATTCCACTAAGTAGCCACATAGACTCACGCGCTAAAGACAAAAATCCTAAATTTTACGTATTCCCCTGCTACCAATGTAAAGACGGAATCACCACACAAGAGAGAATTAACAAGGAGAATCTTTTTATTGAAAAATTCAAAACGCATCTTGATATGCAAACTCTTCGTTGATCACACTTCTTTTTTCTACCTCATTCTTCATGGATGGACTAATACAAATATATAAGGATTATCATGCAGTCATCACTTCAAGCTAAAACTTATATTCTTTATTTATCATTATTATTATTGCTGTTATTATTATTATTATTATTATTATTATTATTATTATTATTATTATTATTATTATTATATTATTATTATTATTATTATTATTATTATTATTATATATGACATAACAATCTGAAATGAAATTATAAATTGGTTTATGTAAATTTATATAATTAGAAAACAATATAGAGTTAAAATCTGAATGTTAGCAAAGAATTATATAAAAAAAGATCATGCAAATGAAGCTAAAATGATAATTTTGTAATTTAAGGTTTATTTACACCCTATATTACAAAAAATTGATAACCCCAACTGAAGAGCTTAAAACCCACAGAGTTGTCTCCCCTTACTCACAGGAACTGGATAACTCCTACCCCATTTCCTGTTTTGACATTCATTTAACAGACATCCTAAATTAAACACCATATGGATTTAATCACATGGATCTCAATTCTCCAAGGTAATCTTTCCAAGAACTATCATTGAACTCGAGATACACAAAGACTTTACAATGTATCGGTGTACCTATTTTTAAAATTTTGTTTATTATTATTTTTTTGCAAAAAGCAATGTAATTTTCTTTTTCCCCCCTCCTCAATCATAAAAATTTTTTTTCTATTCACCTTACAATTCTTGAAAAGTCACATTGTGACGAAAACTTGTTTGAATTAATATATATATATTTTGTTAATTTTTCAAAATTTTCCATACACCCATTTTCATTAAAATTTACCTTCAATTTAGCATTCTGCCTTTTTATAATTTTTCCTTGCCTATCATTTCTCTACGTGCAATCAACACAACCCCACCATTTATTGATTTATATATATATAATATATATATATATATATATATAATATATATATATATATAATATATATATCATATAATTAAGGGCTAAAGAGGGTTATTCTAAAGCCAAATACACTGTTTTATCCACTTATAATCCGCTTGTTACAGGAAAATTGAAACTGAAAACGGGCAACTAACCTTTAGAAAATTTAAATTTCGTTATCTCTATATTGAATCAATTCGGACTTAATCTTATAAAAAAAGATATATTCCTTCTTCAGTAGAAATTTCGATGGGATATAAATAAAATACTCACGTATGATCATGGAAAAAGCACAAGCTAAAAACATAACTACACTTGAGTACATCATTTATATCTAAAAATAAAAATTCTTTGGTCAGCCTCAGAAAACAACGTCCAGACCTTTCGCCGCTACAAATTGTAATGGTTACCAGTCCTCCTGTAGCAAGCATCGAGTTTACTACTAAGCAATATAGGATGAAGTCCCTTACTCTACAGCAAAGGAATTCATCAGGAAGCGTGGGCAGTATATTTAAAAAAACCGTTACGGTTGCAATATACATCATATAATTAAGGGCTAAAGAGGGTTATTCTAAAGCCAAATACACTGTTTTATCCACTTATAATCCGCTTGTTACAGGAAAATTGAAACTGAAAACGGGCAACTAACCTTTAGAAAATTTAAATTTCGTTATCTCTATATTGAATCAATTTCGGACTTAATCTTATAAAAAAAGATATATTCCTTCTTCAGTAGAAATTTCGATGGGATATAATAAAATACTCACGTATGATCATGGAAAAAGCACAAGCTAAAAACATAACTACACTTGAGTACATCATTTATATCTAAAAATAAAAATTCTTTGGTCAGCCTCAGAAAACAACGTCCAGACCTTTCGCCGCTACAAATTGTAATGGTTACCAGTCCTCCTGTAGCAAGCATCGAGTTTACTACTAAGCAATATAGGATGAAGTCCCTTACTCTACAGCAAAGGAATTCATCAGGAAGCGTGGG
>NC_043017.1:15448614-15453614 GCF_006345805.1 Octopus sinensis | reverse complement strand
GGTTCCAGAAATTCCGAACCGGAAACTACAGTCTGCTAGACAAGCCTCGTCATGGAAGATCTGTAGGGCTCGACGAGGACGTCGTGCAAATCCTTGTGGAAAGAAAATCCCATCACAACTAGCAGAGAAACTTGGATTTCGTCATTCAGCCATTCATCGACACCTGAACGGCACCAGAAAAGTCAGCAAATTGGGTCAATGGGTTCCTCACAGTCTCATAGCGCACAGAGAGCGTACTCTTTTGTTTTCTGTCACGTCTCACGAATGAACCTTTTTTGGACCGAATAGTGACTGGTGCCGAAAGATGAGTTCTCTATAAAATTGTCAGGCGCTGAAGACAGTGGGTAGGGAAAGGAGAAACACCGGCATCCCAGGCTAAAGAAGGTCTTCACCCACGTAAGGTGTTGTTAACTGTTTGGTGGGATATGAAAGGTTGAGTCCACTTTGAACTTTTAAACCCAAGCCAAATGACAACAAAGGAGATCTACTGTGAGCAGCTTGAGCGTCTTAAGTCAGCGCCAGAAGAGAAACGACCATCTTTGGTTTCAAGACGAAAGGTGTTCTTCCATCAGGATAATGCTCGGCAACATACAGCAAGGATGACATTCTAAAGGCTGGAGCAGTTGGAATGGGAAACGATGCCCCACCCACCATATTCGCTGGACATTGCCCCTCCCGATTATCATTTATTCTGATGTCTTCAAAATTATTTGGACGGCAAAAATATGAATTCTGTAGACGAAGTCACAACAGTACTGGAGGGGCATTTCTCGTCACAGACAAGTGAATTTTGGTAGAGGGGACCTTGCAAATCTTCCAGATAGATAGAAGAGCATTGTAAAAAATGAAGGAGAGTATGTTTTAGATTAAAGAACTTGGTTTATCTTAATTTTGAAAAATAGAAGTAAAAGAAATCGCATTATTTATGGGATGACCCAATATATATATATATATATATATATATATATAAATCTTTCTGGAACAAATCGACCCCAGGACTTATTCGTTGTAAGCCTAGTATTTATTCTACAGGTCTCTTTTGCCGAACCACAAATTTACGGGGACGTAAAGGCACCAACATCGGTTGTCAAGCGACGGCGAGGGGACAAACACAGATACACAAATACACACAGACGCACGCACGCACACACACAACACACACACATACACAGACACACACATGTATATATGCACATGACAGGCTTCCTTCAGTTTCTGTCTACCAAATCCACTCACAAGGCTTTGGTCGGCCCGAGGTTATAATAGAAGACACTTGCTCAAGGTGCCATGCAGGGGTCTGAACCCGGAACCATGTGGTTGGGAAGCAAGCTTCTTACCACACATCCACTCCTGCATATATAAATCTATCTATCTATATACTTGGGACCCCGTCGGTTACGACGACGAGTGTTCCGGTTGATACGATTAGCAGAAGAGCCTGAGAATGTGATGAGGCTGGCCTCTTTTAACTCACAGATACAACTCATTGTAGTCAGCTGAGTGGTCTGGTGCAGCGTAAAGTGAAGTGTGTTGCTCAAGGACACAACACACCACTGGGGATCGAATTCACCGTCTAACGGTCCTGAGCCGAAAACCCTAACCACTAAGCCACGAGCTACGTCTCTCTCACCCCGCCCCACGTACATACACATGTACATACATTTATGTGTGTGTGTGTATATATGTATGTTTGTATGTATGTGCTTATGCAATTACGTTTGTACGTAAGCCCGTACATATGTATGCATGTGTATGTGTGTGTGTATATGTAGTTCACCGTGTTTGTTTTTCTCCTTTTCCCTTTGAACCCCGCAAACGTTGGTGCCATTCATATTTCGTTCATGGTTTAATTTAAAGAAGGAAGGTCAACATTCATGATGTGGCCGGCTTACGAAACGTCCTTCCGGAAAAATATCACCAGGGTAACCTGCCGTCGGTACCTTGCTGCAGGACCCAAGATAGCAAGGGTGGTGGATTTGAATTGAGTGGCAAGGTGTGTGGCGAACCAGCTCGTAAACAAAACTGAAATCAGAGAGATTAAGAACAGAAACAGAAATACTTAGGAATGGAAAAAAGTAATTAGGAGAGACAGAAAATAGTGGAGATAAGTTACTGGATACAAATTTTGACAGAATGCCTGTAGTATCGGTTGGACCCCAGTGTCCAAGCGATACTTATTTTGTCGACCCTTAAAGGATGAAAGGTAAAGTCGACATCGCCGGAATTTGAAGTCAGAATGGGATGGCGCACGAAATGCCGCCAAGTGCTTCGCTCGGCGTGCTGACGTTTCTGCCCGTTCGCTGCCTTACAAGAGTCAGATTAATATTAACAGCTGAACCTAATGCTAGAAGTAAGATAATAGCTAGAAATACATCAGACGCAGCAGTCATAGATTAATGACTCAACAATTAAATGACATAACACACTTTATGCTGAAAACAGTGTGTGATTGTGGATGGTGAGGATGCTGATGATGATGATGATGATGATATCAACAGTAACTACAACAGCAATAGTTTCCTTTGAAATTCGTCCAAATTAAACAAAATCCCACGAAATCAATAAATGATAGATAATAGATATTGAACGGGTATCGCTATAAACACGTCTCTCTGTCTCTCGGAGTTTGCCTCTTTCTCTCCCTCTTATATAAGTCGCAAACCGATATATAGGTGTGCGGCCCCTTTCAATTTCGCCAGTAATAAGTTCATTTTGCGATTAATCTCTTTTATTCTATGCGACGCCATTAAGGTCATCATCTGCTGCTGTTTGCTAGGATTTCGTTTTGTTTGATGCTTCAGCAAACTGAAGGGAAAAATAACTAAACCAGCAGACGACCGACGGGTAAACGTATTTTTAGAAAAATGGAAACCCAGAACTGCTTTCATTTTTTTTTTTACTCCATTTGCTCCACAATATCTGCTGCCTGTGTATTTTCATTGATATTTCAATGACATAAGACGAATTTGGTGGTGATGGTGTTGGTGGTGGGGAACTACCAACAACAACAACAACGACGACCACCACCACCACCACCGCCACCACCACAAACCCGACGTAATTTTCAAAATGGAAACCCTACGACTGGATTTCTTTCCATTTGAAACTGGAGATGAACCGAGTAGAAAAGCAATTACTCAATCAATTTATCTTTCATTTCGTTTATTTGCTGTGACATTACAATGATATTGCTGCGATTGGTTAGTTTCCATTTCAGAGAGAAAAACGCCGCAGTAAAACTATTTGCTCCAACTCTAAACCATTCCCGGATAATGCCCGAACACAATCATTATTTAACGATGACAATCACCAAACATTCGACTCGATTTTCCTTTGCGTTTTCATTCGATATGTTTGCCTCTGCGTCTCTCTGCCTGCCTGTCTGCCTGTCCGAAGTACTTCCATCCTTCTTTATACCGATGCTTCTTTCCTCTACCATAATTGATTCCTTGGCATTTAATATGGATACATACATACGTATGTACGTATGTATGTATGTATGTATGTATGTAGATGTATGTATGTATGTATATATATATATATATGTATATATATATATATGTATATATATATATTATATATTGTATATATATATATAATATATATATATATATGTATATATATATATATATCTACATATATATAGGGGTGTAACACATCATAATACAGACATTCATATGTATAATACAGACATTCATATGTATAGATATATGCATCCACCCACCTAGTAGCTTAACTACATATATATATGTATATGTATTTGTGTATATACATATACATGCATTAAATAAACACATAGAATATATACTTGTTTCTTAGTCCGCTAATCTTACATAGCTGATTTACTAACTATACAGTGCATACTTACAGACACACACACACACACACACACACACACACACACACACATATATATATGCATACAGAAATATATGCATTATGTACATACGTACATACATTCATACATGCATAACAAACATATATACATATATACATCTCTCTCTGTCTCTCTTTCTATGTATATAGAGAGAGTGCATATATGGTGTTGTATATAAAGAAATTGGTGTTGAAGAAGAGTAGAGGGACGTGTATGTTTGTGCGTGTGTGATTGTGCGAAGATTAAATCCATATCATGGTTTTCTTTCGGTGTTTAAACGAAAGACCCCCCCCCAAACCAACGACCTACAACCAGAGTTGGCAGAAACGTTAGCACTCCTGGCGAAATGTGTAGCCGTATTTCGTCTGCCTTTACGTTCTGAGTTCAAATTCCGCCGAGGTCAACATTGTCTTTCATCCTTTCGGGCTCGATAAATTAAGTACCAGTTACGCACTGGGGTCGATGTAATCGACTTAATCCGTTTGTTTGTCCTTTCTGTATTTAGCCCCTTGTGGGTAGTAAAGAAATAGGTATTTCGTCTGTCTTTACGTTCTGAGTTCAAATTCCGCCGAGGTCGACTTTGCCC
This sequence comes from Octopus sinensis, assembly GCF_006345805.1. Classification (NCBI taxonomy): domain Eukaryota; kingdom Metazoa; phylum Mollusca; class Cephalopoda; order Octopoda; family Octopodidae; genus Octopus; species Octopus sinensis. Next base: position 15,449,151 of record NC_043017.1, on the reverse strand, counting down.
TTCATCCTTTCGGGGTCGATAAATTAAGTACCAGTTGCGTACTGGGGTCGATCTAATCGACTGGCTCCCTCCCCCAAAATTTCGGGCCTTGTGCCTAGAGTAGAAAAGTATAATGCTTCCATTTGTAACGGAAACCTCCAGTGAAGCTAACTTTGTAGATAACAGAGAACGCCGCTATTCATTTTGTTCTTTACTAACATAATTAATAAAACAAAATAAACGAGCGTTTCCTACGTGTCTTTCTAAACGTTTAGCTTAACTCAAAGCATTTAAAACAGTCATATGAGGCCTAAATAGTCTACTTTTTAATTTTCAAAGCAGTCAGATCCGGCTTGTCACACCTATCCTACATTCTCGTTTATGAAATTAACAATCACATCATTGAAATCTCAAAACAATAAGATAACGCATGATTTATTGCAACTAATGTGAATAAAGAAGCATCACATCTAACAGTAATCTTGATGCTAAAAGACTAAAAGAGGTTTTCCATGCGATAAACGCCAGGAATTTTCGATGTAAAGTGTGCTTTTAATT
>NC_043017.1:15438614-15443614 GCF_006345805.1 Octopus sinensis | reverse complement strand
TGCAGATGATGCAGGGCTCACAACGACCTCGGAGAGAATAAAGCTTGAACTTTTCTAGTCGACCCCAATAGCCAAGGCCTGTCATGCCATCCATGTTTTTTGTAATTGACCTTTGAAGTGCTTCAACTTTCATGATACTTTGTTTCGTGTGCGGAAACCACAGTGGACAACAGTATTCAAGGTGGGGTCGGGCAAAAGTGGAGAGGAGAAGGATAATGGTGTGGCTATCTCTCGACTGAAAAGTTCCGAGAATCCATTTGATGCTCGTTCAGTTTGTGTGGTACCCACTTGTCCAGCTTCTTTACCTTGACAATTTGTTTCAGTTGGTCCAGTACAGTTGGAATCAAAACATCAAACCTTGTTGCTAACGTAGTTCGAGATGTCTCTGCATCCACTACAGTTTCCACCTCATCATTATCCACTTTGGTCTCAGGTCTACCATGGGGTTGATTTTCAGGAGTAAAGTCACCAGACCGGAACTCCTCAAACCATCGACGTACAGTGTGCTTATGTGCCACATCTTCACTAAACACGTCGTTTATGTTTCGAGCTGTCTGCGATGCATTGGTTCCACGACGGAATCCGCATTCATAAACAACAAGAATTTTTGATCTCTCCATGGGTTCACAAAAGTTGATTTACAAGAGAAAACTCTCAATATAATCAGACACCATTGAACTGCATTTCGAAAAGTGAGGATGTCATGTCTTCAATGTTGTAAAACAAAGAATTGTCAGAATAAAACATTAGAGTTGACGACTGACAAACTTGGTGCAGAAGAAAATCCAGACATTTCATCCTTAATGGCCTGATGTGTGGTGTGTGGTGTGTGTGTGTGTGTGTGTATGTGTATATATATTTATATCTATCTATCTATAAGTATGCATGTATGTGTATATATATATATTATATATATTATATTATATTATATATATATACATATATAAACTTGGAAATGGATGTGTGGTATTCGATCATATAATATATGAAGAAAAAATATATATGCATATATACATACAAATGTACATACATACATATATACATACACACACACACACACACACACACATATATATATATATATATTCATATATGGGTACAAGACGTCACAAAACGTAAACAGCATGAAATACGAAAACAACATAAAATGTGAAGTCAAACTTGGATATGCGAACAACGAAGGAAACAAATGGAAAACAGGACAAGTAACATAAAGAACGACCCTTCATCAGTTGTCGGCTGTCCATCTACTCCTCATTTCGAGCATTGAACGACAATATGGGTCTTCGAAAAGGCAGTTGCTCCCGCGAACCAAAATAAAAGTTGGGATTTGCGGAGGGTCAAATGTTGGTAAAAAAACAGGGCCCTCCATGTTTGTTTCTATTTAGTTTGTTGTATGTCTCCGCTGTCCTGTTTTTGTTAACAACTTTGACCCTCCGCAAATCCCAAATTTTAGTTTGGTTCGCGGGAGCAACTGCCTTTTCGAAGACCCATATTGTCGTTAATTGCTTGAAATGAGGAGTAGATGGACAGCCGACAACTGATGAAGGGTCATTCTTTATGTTATTTATCTTGTTTTCGCATACCAAAGTTTGTCTTCGTATTTCATGTTGTTTTCATATGTGGCGTCCTGTACCCATATATGCATATTTATATATATATACACACACACACACATATATATATATACATATGTACATAGATATATGCATATACATATGTGTGTGTGTGTGTGAATCTAAATATATATAAACATCGATACACATACATATATGTGTGTGTATATATATATATATATATATATATATATATATATATATATGTATATCCACATATATATGTGAATCTTGGCCTGCTCGCTTAGCCAGCGGGGTGGCGTCATTTGAAGGGTAAAACAATGCGAAGCGCATTGTGACCAGCGATGTGTAGCAACATCTGATAGCCTGGTCGGTCACAGTGATCACGGTGATATGTGAATCTAAATAAATATCTATATATCTATACACATTCATACATGTATATATATATATATATATATATATATATATACACACACATCCATATAAGTATGTATGCATATATATATATATGTGTGTGTTAGATAATAAAACGTATGGTGTATATCTAGTAGGTTACTGGTAAAGCACAGTGTTCGTTGTGTATTTGGTTAATAAGAGATAATATCCAATAAAAACACTTAGAAGTACTGGGGTCGATCTGACGAATTAAACCTTTCAAGGGGGTTTGGGTCCGCCTTGAAGGGGTTAATTGCTCAAATCGACCTCAATTACTATTTTTGAAAGTTTGGCACTTTATCTTTTATTTTCGCGTAAAGGGCATGTTACAGGAACAAAACAACTAGCGCCGGTTGATAAGTGGTGACTCTGGACACACATACACACCAATTTCTTCCATCATAGACTTCTAAAAGAGGGACTGCGCAATAAGGCTGAACTCAAAACATCGTGGTTGCAAAGCGAGCTTCTTAGTCGCATATATATATAATATATATATATATATATATATATATATATATATATATATGTATATATCTTTATTCTCTTCGAAAATCTTTGAAATAACCGTATTTTTAAAAATCTTCACACGCACTTATTTTCTCTTCATGAGAAATGTTGACGATTCTTCTTTGACTTGGCTCCAGAGATATGACAGCATCTGTTTTGTCAGCCGAAAAAGTGAAAGTCTTTTTATTGGATATTATCTTAATACTCACCACGTGACACCCTGTAATCCCTGAGCTCAGTCACTTTCGCAAGAAATACTTTTCTTTTGGACAATGTGCTTGCAATAACAATTTCTTGTGACAAATTCCCTTGATACATCTCTATGGACATCCACTTACAAAATGTAGTTCTTCACCAAGTTTGATAGCCTCAACACAATCAGGAAATACAGTGCAGAAGGCCATCATGTCCCCAAAATATATCTTGGATATTTCCTGTTTATCGATATAATTCTTTTGATATTCGTTACTCCTGACAATCGATAGTCGTGGTTTGTTCACGTTAATTTGCAATTTGATTCAAACATTCGAGGGATCCAACTCCAAGAAGGACAGAACCGCACTGGATGATACATTTGCCCAACCGGAACTCTACCGCTTCTATAGTTTACTTCCGTTTCTTTATAGGTTCATTTTGTAGGAAAATACGTTTATTGGAAGCCACATACTTCTGATAAAATAAATACTTTCACCTTAATGGCGTCCTAAAAACGAAGATGCACCAGAATGGTTTCTTTTCAACTAATGTTTCTAAAGATGGCGTACAGTGGAGTCAAACAGAAACCACGTGATTATGGAGTGAGGTTGTTAATCACGCAACTACATCTAAGCTTATATTAAACGATACAAATGAAATAAACAATATTTCATATAAATTATAAATATACAACCTGTTTCATATAAATTATGTACACACAACATTTTACAAATGGATTATATAAGTATATACACATCCTGTTTCATATTATATATCTTATTTTATTATCATAAGTCTACAGAATTTGGGGCTGGGACCGTTTCTGTTTCCGAAGCACTTTTTCCAGCTGAGTTCAGACATGCCGTTTACTTTCACCAATCTCTGCATACACACAACCATGATTATTCACAAAAATCTAGATTTCCTTGAGTCTATGTCCTGGTCTGACCTTGGAGCAGTGTTAAACCGTTTTTAGGCCTCCTTTTGGATTTCTCTATCGTTGACAGAGCCGCCCCCGCCCCCGCCCCCGCCCCCGCCCCCGCCCCCGCCCCCGCCCCCGCCCCCGCCCCCGCCCCCGCCGACGCCCCCGCCCACTATTTCTGCCGAAACCTTTCTGTAATTAATCGAACTACCTTTGCACAGAATCATTTATATTCATAATCTTATTATAGTTTATGTAAAGGGAGATAATGAAGCATGTTTCACACTTTGGACCACAGCTCCAAAGTCAGACCAGGATGTAAAATCAAAGGAAAACAACATTTGTGTGAGTATGTGTGTGTGTGTGTGTGTGTGTGTGTGTGAAAAATTCAAGAACGTGTGCACACTAAGGTCCTGACGTGGTTGGTAAAAACGAACGGCATTTCCGGATTCAGGTTGTAAACGTGCTTCAGAAATGCTTGTTTATTCAGCGGAAACATTTCTTTCCCTAAATTTGACGATGTATGTATAATACTGTTATATATACAACGTATTTTATATAAATTATGCATATATCATAAATCATGTTAAATATATATACATCATTTTTCATATAAATCATATATAGGAGAGGGTGCTGAAAAATTCCTGGCTTTAAGGGTGTTGAGAAAGACCCAACCTCCTCAGTTCTTTTACAGGCTTAGAAAAACCGATTAACTGCAATAAGTATGTGAATCTGAGAAGGGAATAAAATCACAATATACTGGTCCTTCTCCTGTATTTTCTTTTATCCAAAGCCAGGAACTTTCCATTCCCACCTCGTATTTCATTCCCACCTCGTATTCATCAAGCAGTCTATATTAACAGAGATCTATGATAGCATATAAATTCTATACATAGCATACTTTATATAAATCATATATACATAATACAGTATATAAACAGATATACACCGTAGTAATGCGATGACTTATATATACTCCACTGTATTGTATACTAACTGGACTAACGTAGTTGGAATGGTATTAATTAAGTTTTACATTTTTTTTTATTGAAACCTGAATAGTACTTAAAGAAGTATACAATAAATGTGTCTCTTACAAATAATGTATACCCTGTGCTTGAAATAAATAATTATAGTTATGAAGAATTTCTGTGTGGAGAGGCAAGTTGAAACATCTGGCCACGATTTAAGGATGCAACAGAATAAATAAACGCACGCACACATATATATACACACATACACACACATACGCACGCACACACACATACACACAAACACACACTTTTATTTGTGTATTGAGGCTACCATTGGTTTCATGTCAAGCAAATATCTTAACAATTTTTCAAACCGAACAC
>NC_043017.1:15368614-15428614 GCF_006345805.1 Octopus sinensis | reverse complement strand
CGAGACCCAGTCTCAGTACCTGGCCCGCCTGTTCAGGCATCGAGGATACCCACCAACCCTGGTCTTGAACGCCCTTGCCCGCGCTCGTCGCATCGACCGCACCACCTCTCACAAACCCCCAACCACACCCCCTTCCCCTCCCTTTCCACCCCTCCACTCTACCCCTTCGTCGGAAGATACTACGTGCCTTCCGTCGTCTCCAGCTCGATCCCACGACCCGCCCCATTTTCCCCAACCCACCCCTGTCCTCCTTCAAACGAGCCCGGAATCTACGAAATCTCCTGGTCTGTAGCACCCTCTCTTCTTCCCCCCTTCTTTCCCCATCATTGCACACATACACACACACACACACACACACACGTGTCATCATTGCACACATACACACACACACACACACACGTGTCATCATTGCACACATACACACACACACACACACACACCACACACACACACACGTGTCATCATTGCACACATACACACACACACACACACACGTGTCATCATTGCACACATACACACACACACACACCACACACACGTGTCATCATTGCACACATACACACACACACGCACACGCAGACCTCCGCGCACTCACATATCCACACAGACACACACATTCCCCCTCCTACCATTCTGCTGTCTTTGACTATACTACTCTTCTGTCTTTGAAAACATCTTTCTTCACCCTTTTTCTTCCGGTCTTTCAAAATGTAACCTCGTGTGTACCGTTGGCGATTTTCTTTTCTCCATCTTCCCTTCTCTGGATCTTTCCTTCTCCTATGTTTCCGACGAAGAGCTCCGCTCGAAAAGTTAGACCCTCCTTCTTTCCTTCTTTCCTGAGCGTCCAATAATACCATATTTGTTCCACGTCCTCGCGTTGTTGTGTTTTTTTGTGCTTTCTTGTTTGGATTAACTATATATATATATATATATATATATATGTATGTATGTATTTTTTTAGTTGTTTCAATCACTGGACTGGGACGGAACAAAGCTACCTCAGTATTAACTTTTTAAAAGTCTCGTACTTATTGCAGGGACGTAAAAACGCCAACACCGGTTGCCAAGCGGTGCTGGGGGGACAAACACAAACACGTAGACACACACATAGACATAGACATATACACCCGACATGTTTCTTTCGGTTTCCGCTGACCAAATCCACTCACAAGGCTCTACACTCTCTACGTAGACATGTCTCAACACCAACACACTCTATGCACACACCTTATCAACATCGACACGCTCTGTATATATATATATATATATATATATATATATATATATATATATATATATATATATATATATATATATATATATATATATATATATATATATATATCTGTATATACATAGACAACTTCTATATTTAAACACACACATTGTCTGACTATCCTTTCAACATGTCCATGTCGTATTTTTTTTTATTGAAAGCAAAACGAAAAACAAACAAACAATAGTAGTAGCAGTAGCAGCAGCAGCAACCACTACAAACACACAAAACACTAAACCAATCCGCCATTAAGCAACAATTCAGAAAATTGTTAAGAGCAGAAAATTCTAAATGAATTTTGAAAATAGCTTTTACAGAGGAATGTCTTTTCTTTGAAATGAAGATTCTCCAAGATTCTGTTTCTTTGCTGTTTTCTTGTTTCTCTTCTTTTCAGTTTAAAATACCATCATTAAAGAATCAGTTCGTCTTCAGCTTTAAAACCATTATTTTATTTATTATTTTATTATTTTGTTGTTTTTTTCCCCTGTTTTTCTAAATCTTGTACTCTGTACTTAGGTTGGTTGCAATGGTAAACCCAGAATGCCGTGCAGAAAATTTGGGATTGGGAGAAAAAGTTTGCTGCCGAAATAACCAGCAGCAAATACCGTTTCCAATGGATTACGTTTATTTTTAATTTGGTTTTCACAGAATCAGAGAACTCGGTAACTTCAGATAATGATATTCCCAGGAACTTTCAACATTTTCCAAATGTTCTTGCTTTCTTTTTTACAGAATTATGTTTTCCTTTTTTAAACTTTCCGATGATTTTAACATTCATAAGAGTTAGGGAGGATTTTGTCATGGAGATTGTGTTTAAAATAGAGCGAAAGACAGGTAACAAACGGCCGTGGAATCGTATGTCAGTAAAAAGAGACAACTGAAAGGGAAGAGTACAGGTGTACCAGTGGAAGTGTATGTCAGGTGGATATTAAGAGAGAGAGAGGGGGGGATAGTGAGTGAGAGAGAGAGAGAGAGGAAGAGAGAGGGAGAGAGTGAGTGAGAGAGAGAGAGAGAGAGAGAAAAAGAGAGAGAGAGAGAGAGAGCGTGTGGAGTACAGTTATACTTGACGATTTTTATCTGCTTAGGGCGTGGGATCGAATCCGGCGCCTGATGGTAGCGTTTCGGATTGCTTCGACCTATGCGACCACAATGCATCGACAATCTCCATCAATCGTGAATTGTCATTTCCTGTCGGTTTCCTCCTTAAATCAAATTTACCGAAACCGCCATGGCTGACTTCTTCTGTTGTTCGGACTCTTGAAGATGACAGCCATCAGGCGCTGATGGCTGCCATCTTCACATTTAAGTGCCCCCTTTCTATTGAACTTGAAACATTTATTAATCACAGAGTTCAGCTTTTACTCTATGTATCGATTGTAAAGTGATCGATATGTGAGAGGTTGACTTATCCTAGACACATAATAGATCGATATACAGTTTGTAAAGTGAAAGAGTCTATTTTATTCTAATCAGATTCGGCACCCCCGCCGTTTCCACCCGAGCTTGTTAATATTCAACATGTCCGCTCTCTTTGTGTTTATAAACCATAATGTGCTTCCGAGGAAATTTGGAGAAATACATTTGCGAAGCTGATACACTCTCGTACCCTGAACCTCACCCGTTATTTGGACCCGTAAGCCGTGAATTATTTTTACAAACGGGTAGCATTTAATAAAGAATATATTTACAAAATTTCATGAAATAAATTTGAAATACGAATTATTTTGCTTTTAAATTTTAAAACATTCTTTTACTTTCTTTAATTTGTTGCACTCATTGGACTGCGGCCATGCTGGGGCACCAGTTTCAGCAGTGGTTTTCGGCAAATCACATGGACCTCAATACTTAATTGTCTGTATAATATTTATTCAGTCGGTGGCTTTTTGCCGAACTACTAGATCACGAGGACTTAAAAAAGCGATGTGAGACAAACACACACATATTCTTATATGAGGGAGGGGTCTTCAACACAATTTCCGCCTACAATATTTAGCATATCATATTGGCCTGGTCGTAGCTATATTAGATGATATGTGCCCAAGGTGCTCCATGGGAGGATTGAACTTAGAACCCCATGGTTGCAAAGCGAACTTCCAAGTAGATTAACCCTTGCTGGTCTATAACTGATGCAATATATTTATGTAGGAATATTTCTGAATATATCACACAATGTATGCATATTTAGTATTGACAAAGAGTGCTCAATATAGAGAGTAGAGCGTGTTATGATATAAACAAATAAACAATAATACAATAATCAGCAATGATAGATAATAAGAATTGTTATAGGTGTCTTTGTAGTTAGTACGAGGCACAGAGACGTTCTCGGCACTCCTAACATCTTTGACTTAGCAGAACGAGGATGATGAGACAGCTGAAGTAGAGAGAGGGAGGGAGAGAGAGAGAGGGGGAGAGAGAGAGAGGGGGAGAGAGAGAGAGAGAGGGAGAGAGAGAGAGAGAGGGTAGGCGAGGGAATGAGAGAGAGAAAATAAGAAGGAAATTGAAAGAGAGAGAAAACGAGAGAGAGAGAGATGAAGAGAGTGAGAGAGGGGGATTGAGAGATAGAGGAAGAGAGAAAATGCGAGGGAATGAAATAGAGAATGGGAGGTGGAAAGGGAAAGGGAGAGAGAGAGAGGGAGAGAGAGGGTGAGAGAGTGATAGCGAGATGTCTCAGATCTCGTTTGGTTACTCATTTCAGCCGAGCAAATTGGAGCAATGAAAAATGAAGTATCTTGTCGAAGGAGACAATGCATCATTGCTCGGTCGACAGTGAGTCGATCCCTCTAACCTCCAGATCACGTGTCTTCACTGGAACAACACACACAAAATTTTCTTGGAAATATGATATTGATAGAGGCGCTGGCATAATGAGAGCAACGCCCTGGTCGGATGATGTAGCGGGTGCGGAGGACATGTCCGCACCAGCGCATGCAACGGATGGCTATAAGGTGGGAAGCTGCGGGCTGATGCGTGCGTGCTCGCACTTCTCTGTTGGAAAGATGGTAAGCTGGAAGCGGCCTCGTCGCAGGCGCCACACCAGATGGTTAGACATGGCTGGGGAAGATCTGGGACAACTAACCTGGAATGAGCCCAGCCCCATCAAGCAGGAGCATGAAGCCAAGCCAAGCGCAGGCATAACTGTGTGCTTCAGAAACTCGCTTCCGAAACATGATTCCAGGTTCAGTCCCGTTGTGAGACACCTTGAGCATCTTCTACTATCGGCCCGGGGACCGACCAACGCACTGTTAGGGAATTTCGTAGAAGGAAAATGTTTGGAGGACTGTCGTTTATAAACACCTATATATATATATATATATATATATATATATATATATATATATGTGTGTGGTGTGGTGTGTGTGTGTGTGTGTGTGTGTGTGTGTGTGTGTGTGTGTGTTTGTGTGTTTATGTATCTTTGTGCTTATTTTTGTCCCACACTGTTTGACAACCGACATTGGTTTGTTTGCCTCCCTGCAGCATAGCAGTTCGGTAAAAGAAGAAGCACTAGAATTAAAAAAAAAAAGTCATAAGTAGCAGGAACAATTTATTAAACTCTGTAAGGTGGCGTCCCTGTATGGCCGCAGTCCAATGACTGAAACATGTAAAAGATTAATGTAAGTGCTAATTTTCTACCCATGGGTTTCGTGTTACGTCGTACAATCATCAGCTAATTTAAAGTGAACCAGATTACTGAGCAGGTTATGTCCATTTGTTCAATTCGGGTTGTATCACATAAAAAGGAGTGGGGGGGGGGGCAATTTCAGTTCAGTTGTTATTAAGATTTACTTTCCTGTGAGTGCGAGTTTTGACATGGCATTTCGAGTCTCTACCTTGGTCCATGTTCTCTTTTTTTCCTTTCGTTCACTGGCCTCGGAGTTCTTGCATCAAATTTATGGATGTTGCCTCTCCTTCAGAATCATGGTTAAATATATGATAAGCTCCCCTTACTAACACACACACATACAAACATGCATGGCGGATGTCGACTCGTGACCAAGACCACATCTTAAACTGATTTCTTTCTAACAAACACTTTGTTTGATTTCCTTTTTACCCGTGATGGTCTGATAAAGCTCTCAAGGCCTGCCAGAGCCTTGCAACTTATTCTACATTGATTTCAAATTCGTTTTCGGTATTTTCCCGCATCAGCCGGACCATCTAGATCAGAGCTTTTCAACCGGGGTCTATATGACACTTGGGGTTCCACATAAGATTTTGTTCTTAAAATTTATCTGCAATACATCAGATATACTTCTACAATACACAAAATAATTTGACAATTCTTTTTAATACAATTCCTGATAATATTTAATCATAAAAATATAATAGTGTTTTTTAAAAATATCGGATGGCTACGAGGGTCCATCCGAGTAAATTAGGAATCAAAGAGGTCCTTAGGTAAAAATGGATGTGAACCCCTGATCAAGATGTTTCGGTTTATAATTGGTTGATCAACAACCGACGTGTACAAGGGCTGATGCTTGATATCATATTGGCAGAGCGGGATGTTTCTGTGACTGCGTTTATGGCTGTCTAGTCCTGTCTTGGAGAACCAAACATGATCAGACTGGTCATAGGAAATAGACTTCTTCGTAGCCGCCACAGGAAGACACTTCACAGACTCACAACATTCCGCAACACGTTTCATCTCGTACATACTTACACATATACATATGCATACTTATAAATACACACATACACACACGCACACCGATCATACATATAAGTACAGAGTTTCTTCTACGTTAAAATATGCAAAACAAATTTTAATGAGCGGCGAAGAATTACCTAAACACCGGTGTCATCTTCAGACGTCTCTAATTAGAATTACAATATGCTTGAGTAGAATAAATATTTAGGAAGCTCAACGATATCTAATGCGCTTTACTTACAGAGTATTACTTCCTATCGAATATTAATTAGAATGGCTGGCTGTGGCGAATATCAAATTGAAAGAAAAGTTACTGTGACAGGCGAATGTAGACACTGTCGAAAGTTTGAAGTAAATCTAATCGAATGAATCTATCTATCTATCTATCTATCTATCTATCTATCTATCTATCTATCTATCTATCTATCTATCTATCTATCTATCTATCTATTATCTCTCTCTCTCTCTCTCTCTCTCTCTCTCTCTCTCTCTTCTCTCTCTCTCTCTCTCTCTCTCTCTCTCTCTATCTATCTATCTATCTATCTCGATCGATAGTGTTTGTTGTTGGATCGGCTCGTAAGTCAATCGCCTTTTTTATTGTTTTTTGCAAAAGTTTCATTTCAAATTTTCGCACACGGAGTGTGTAAGAGACCGAGCTTTCGTCTGGGTGTGTTTTCCGGAGGGGATTTTGCCCCTAGGGGCAATTTCAACCTTGTTTATATATAAAAATTTTGCTTCTCTAGCATATTTTTGCATATGTCGCCGACGCGTTCCTCATAACGCATAGACGCCGTTCTCTCTAAGTTGCATCTATTTGTTTACATTTTCGGAGTTTTGAACTTTTCAAACACCCAACTCTCGTTTGGGTGTTTTTAAATGTGGAATTTGTCCCTAGGGGCATTTCATCAACCTTTCAATAATTGATTTTTATTTCTCGATAAAAAATGTCGAGAAATCTTGTTGTTGAGCAGTATTCTGCGTTTTTTCTGAGAAGGATTTTCTTACTTTGGGTATGACAGGAGAAAGAATTGTCGAGGCAGTAAGCGGGGACGCTGCTACAAAGAATGATAAGACTGTAATCAACACCACCACCACCACCAACACCAAAACTACCACTGATAACTCCACTGATACAATGTCAAGTATGGCTATGCGAAACCACGGAGCCGACTTCCCGCCTCTACCAATGCCAGAGGCGAAGGAAGCTGAAAACAAAGCCGTTCCGCGTGAACGCACACGGCCCTTAGAAAGCGCTTCTGCTGCTACAGTTACTGCTACTGGCTCTACCACTGCTGCCACCACCACCACAACCAACACAAATGCCGAAAAAAAATTTGCCGCAGCTTTAAAGCTGAAAAAATCTTACGGATCTTTTTCGAAGGACGAACTACTTGCCTGCAAAGGAATGCTAAAAAAAGACAAGTTCAGCATACAGCTACAGCCACCTCAAGACATCACAGAAAAAATCGAAAAAAACCCAATTATCTACAAAACATTCAAACTCAAAACAAGGATATACGAAAACGCCACACTAGAAAATGTCGAAAAATGTTTAAAACCCATATGGGCCTTTAAAACCTATATCGCAAGAGGCAACAAATTTGCCACCATTGAAGTGCGATTCGATAGTGAAGAAAGAGCCAAGGACCTCTCCACAAAGTCCCTCCAATTCGAGAATTTAGTAATGATACCTACATACCTTTGCCGTAGGGTTACAAAAATTTAAATAAAAAATGTGCATCCTGAATTGGAAATATTATGGCCCGTGTCCGCCATATGTTACGACATCGAAGACAAAATCAATATTTTGGAAATCGGTATCGTAGACCATCACCACTGGATCGGCCGAGAAGTTCATATCCTCGCTCAGATAAATCCAATGATCCAGGAGCAAATTCCACATAGAATTCAATCGAGGAACGGTTCGAGTTTACATGTGGCCGTCGAAAGCAGAATGCCTCGTTGCTACGTTTGTGGTAGCAACACACATTTAAAAAATAAGTGCCTACTAGCACAGAAACAACAACAGCAACAACAACAACAAGACCATGAAAAACAACAACAACCACAAGAAAACCAAAAACCATACAAAAACCAGCACTACTACCCACACCGCCATATGCACAACTAATCAAGAAACTATATGAACAAATGAAAGATCACCAACCAACAAGTCAGCCCAACCAAACAACACCACCACCAGCGTCACCAAGAACAGAAACAACACCATCATCACTACCATCACCAACAACTTCAAAGGAGGAAGAGAAAACAAAGAAGACCCATACCCCACTTCCAAAAACCCAAACACCACACCCCAACTCTCACCAACCATAACCAACAGCACAGTCAGAAATAGACCCCCAAAACACTTCCCCTCCCACTTTCTTATTCCTCTGACATGTCATCAAATGAAGACGACACAGAGGATTGGCAAATAGCCATGGGGGGGGGGGAGAAAAAGGGGAAAAAAGAGAATAGAAAAGCAGACAAGCAAAGCAGGGAGATTTACCACTCCCGAAACCGTAGAAAACAAACACATCAACACAAATACACTACCACCAAACCCCGCAAGAATGTTGACAGCCATAAACACAAACAACCCCGACCTAATGGAATACATTAGGTCAAACACAGATATATCCGAAAATGACACCAAAACAAATAATCACCCACGCACAACACCACCACAACACATTAAAATCATACACGTAACACAGAACATACACAGCATCCTAAAATCTCTCTACCCTGATGCAGTTGGGAGATTTCAAAAATATTTGACGAAAAAACTGTACAAAAACCTTTCTGGGAGAAGACCGTGAGGTGAAGACCAAAGAATTTTCGGACAGTAAGTGACTCTCTCTCTCTCTCTCTCTCTCTCTCTCTCTCTTTCACTTTCACAACTTTCGATAGGAACATGCTCAAAATAGGCAGTATAAATGTACGTGACTTGGGGTCGCCTTGGAAACAAGGCTACCTGTTAAACGACATCAAGTCACAAAACCTGCATATCATAGCCATCAGTGAGACCAGACTCCACAGCCCGCGGGCACTTCAGCACATGTTCGGCACACATTTATTTTTCTCCGTGTCTACCAAGAATGGGCGGAGGTGGCACCGCGGTGCTTCCCGGAAGAGTCTGGACTTCAAAGTAAGAGCAATTTTCCTTAGACCCGGAGGGTAGGCTGGTCGTCTTGGATGTCGATGGCAGCAATGAGTGTGCTTTTCGACTGATAACAGTTTATGCACCGTCCTTAACAGACCGACCAGATTTCTTTCGACGTCTAGAGGTTGTCCTGGGAACGTCTCGACCTTTACTTTTAGTGGGGGACTGGAACGCCACTCTAGACACGCATCTAGACTATGTGGGCAGAGATAGTAATAGGAGGGGGTGCAAACGCCTCAAAGACCTGCTCAGACGTTCGGGGTAAGCTCTATAGGCATGGCTCGAGAAACACGAGTCCGACCTGCCCGAGATGCGGTCAGAGCGACGAAACCGTTCTGCACGCAATCGTGCAGTGTCCAACAATCTCCTACCTGTGGGCTTATGTCGGACGACTGCTATCACGCGTGGGACGAGTCGGTTTATCAGCCTCCTTCCTTCAAACGGGAAGGAAGAGCTATTTTCATCATACTTGTGGATATGGCGAAAGAATGTATCTGGTGGACGCGTTTGAAAGGATTGGAGACAAACACTTTCCTCTCTGGTCAATCTCTCTTCAACTTTCAAATATCACTTGAAGAGGAAAGTGAGAGTATAGAGGAAAGTGAGAGAGATGGTCAGGCGATCCATTTGCGGTCAACACCCGTTAAAAGGAGGGCTGGGCATGCCGTGGTTGATGATGCGCAGACACGCGCTGAGACTGCGACATCTCAGGCTCTACGTAGACGACGGTGAACAGGTGTGGTCGCCGTTTGTGAGGCACTCTTTCCCGCAACTCGTCTCCATGACCGAACTGCAGTCGTGGATCAAAATGAGGCCGAGGAAGGGCGAATGGCACCGCGAGTGTCGCGTTGCTCTCAAGCAACTCAAGCATTCTATAGAGGATTAGTGGAGGTGAGGTACGACGACGCGCTCAGGGCGAACCTGGACGTCGACGAGGAATACCCGACCCGCCTGTTCGGGACGACTTTCGGGCCAGGGCCCATGGACAACTTCCAGAGATCCCTGGCCTGGCAGTGCTACCGAGAAGCGCTACCCGTTCGGGATAAGCTCTACAGACACGGCTCGAGAAACACGGGGCCGACCTGCCCGAGATGCGGTCAGAGCGACGAAACCGTTCTGTATGCAATCGTGCAGTGTCCAACAATTTCCAACCTGTGGGCTTATGTCGAACAACTGCTATCACGTGTGGGACGAGTCGGTTTATCAGCCGAGTCTATCGTCAATATTGTCACGCCTCCTTCCTTCAAACGGGAAGGAAGAACTATTTTCATCATCCTTGTGGCTATGGCGAAAGAATGTATCTGGTGGACGCGTCTGAAAGGATTGGAGACAAACGCTTTCCTCTCTGGTCAATCTCTCATCAGCTTCTTCAAGTATCACTTGAAAAGGAAAGTGAGCGTAGAGAGACAAGTTTTGTCTAGCGAATGTTTTAAAAAATGATGGGTGAATGTAGCAAGTATGGCACGTATGAATGACGAAGCCACCTTGAGCATAATCCTATGAACCCGGAAATTGAAAACAGAAGGTTACCCACTTGTAAACAAATGTGGTAACATGTGAAAATATTGATCGAGGTTACCGTGGTCTTTTCCGTAGGCTTTTCTTCCCACGGATAAATCTTATCTGCTTCCCCCTTTACTCCCTACATCATGACACTGTGATACACGATCCCTATTGATCGTTTTTTCCCCTTTTTTCCTTTTTTCTTCTTTCTTCTTTTTTCTTTTCTTTCTTCTTTCCTTTTTACGATCCCTTTTGATCGAAAACCTACCCCACTTTTTTCCCCCCAAAAAGAAAAGTTCTACCTTGTAATTTGTCCCGTATGTGTGCAGCCCTGTGTGGCTAATAAAGAAACATATCTATCTATCTATCTATCTATCTATCTATCTATCTATCTATCTATCTATCTATCTATCTATCTATCTATCTATCTATCTATCTATCTATCTATCTATCTATCTGTCTACCCGTTTGTCACATTCTTTTTCTCTATTTCTCTCCATCCCTCCCTCCCTCCCCCCCTCTCTCTCTCTCTCTCTATATATATATATATATATATATATATATATATATTTTAATATAATACATACACGTTTATGAATATATGCATCTCTGTGATGTCGGCGTATACATACACGTGAACATGTGTGTATATATACACGTACACTACGTATGTGTGTATGTATATCAATACATACACACATACGGATATATTTGTATGCGCATATTTATATGTGTATGTATGCATTCATGTATTTGACATTGTGTGCGCGTGCGTGTTTGTGACGATCGTTCATTGAACAGACACCTGAGCCGACTGTTCGATAAATTTCGTTTAGAAGTTTACTGTTTGATAATGTTAATGTTATAGCAACAGACGCACATAAACACATATGTAAGCGTGTGTAAGTGTGTGTGTGTGTGAGTGTGTGCGTGTGTGTGTGTGTGCGTGTGTGTGTGCGCGTGTGTGTTTGTTTGTGTGTGTGTGTGTCTGTGTGTGTGTATAAATATATATATAAACATATATATATATATGTAAAAAAATGTTTTCAGAATGAGATAAAAAACCAAGGCTGTAAAGATTTTAAAACATTAGCTGTAAGACCTTCTATTTATAAATATTTTAAAATCTTCACTTGGTTTTTTATCTCATTCTGAAAAATATATATCCATATATACACACGCTGATATATGACCTACGTCGGACTCTTTATTCGTATAATCACCGAACTGGAGCTTAACTATGGTCCATCCATAGCACTTACTCACAGCATTACCTGCCAACTTTGGGTCTTACTAACACCATTACCACTCACAACCTCCATTTATCGATATTATATGCATGTATAATATATATAATATATATATATATATATATATATTTATATTTATATTTATATATTTATATTTATATATTTATATTTATATATATACACGTGCGCACACACACACATACATATATGTATACTCTTTACTCTTTTACTTGTTTCAGTCATTTGACTGTGGCCATGCTGGAGCACCGCCTTTAGTCGAGCAAATCAACTCCAGGACTTATTCTTTATAAGCCTAGTACTTATTCTATCGCTAAGTTACGGGGACGTAAACACACCAGCATCGGTTATAAATCGATGTTGGGGGACAAACACAGACACACAAACACACACATACATACATACATACATACATACATACATACATACATACATACATACATACATATATATACATACATATATATGCATGTATACGACGGGCTTCTTTCAGTTTCCGTCTACCAAATCTACTCACAAGGCTTTGGTTGGCCCGAAGCTGTAGTAGAAGACACTTTGCCCAAGGTTCCACGCAGGGGGACTGAACCCAGAACCATGTGGCTGGTAAGCAAGCTACTTACCACACAGCCACTCCTACGGCCGTATATAAGTGTACTATAATTTGTTTGAAGCAGTGCAATATGTGTAAACGAAGCAAAATTTTCGAGTAATACGGATGGGTAACGAAGCAAAAAATGTAAGGCGATGTCAATGAGTGAAAGAAAAGACGTAAACCGTTGTATTACCTTATTTGGGTTGTTTTATAATCTTATAATATTTCGGGAATAATACTCCTTTTCAAATAGAGGAATGAAAATAATCGAAGGGTTCGGAGAAATATGTTACCATCGGCAGGCCAGTGTAGTGTGCTAGTATACTGTGTTGAAAAATATTGCCTGAGTTATCTTGTTTGCCACCTATCAGTAGTATCAGAGTATCAGTAGTATCAGAGTATCAGTAGTATCAGAGTATCAGAGTATCACCTATCAGTAGTATCAGAGGTAGTATATATTCCCCAATCATGGTTGCTGATGTCTCTACACTTGGAAAAGGTACCTGCTACCTTTGTTGTTGACAATGAATGGCTCACAGAGACCTCAACATTCCCCACATTTATAACTGAATACCGAACGATCGTTTTTGATGCAACAAATATTTCGAAGAGAATATTCTGTCGTTCTGTTTATTTTGGCTTTAAATTCCCCATTATTTCTGCTATAAAAATCAAATGGCTTCATGCTAGGCTCTGCAAATGTTAGAGTTACCAACGTAACCTATAATTTCTTTGCGGATGACCTGAAGATCTTTGCTAAAAGTGTTTACACTTCCCAAAATAAGCTGGAGTTAATAACCGCGTTTTCAACTAACTTAGGCGCAGGCGTGGCTGTGTGGTAACAAGTTTGTTTCCAAACCACATAGTTGGAAGCTTTGTAAGTCGATTTGGTGGACGGAAACTGAGAGAAGCCCCCACAAAAAACATATATATGTTCTCTATTTGGTGAGAGATAAACATCGTTTAATGTACACACTATGTGTATATTGCTAATAGTTTAATTCATTAGAGATATGGGACATGGTCTCGGCAGGTTTTTACAACACGCCTAGTGTCTCCAAGTAATCAGAGCCTGAAGATTACTTGGAAGCATTAGGCGCATTATAAAGACTTGCGTAGACCACGTCTCTAATGTATGAAACTGTTAACAACTTATAGCTACGCACTTCTGTACACTAAACGATATTTATCTCTCACCAGATGCAGTTCTGTTTCTTTTGGTGATTTTACCTTGACAAAAAAGTAATCTATACACACACACACACACACACACACACACACATATATATATACATATATATACATACATATACATATGCATATATACATACATATTATATATATATATATGTGCGTATGTTTATGTGAATATATATATATATATATATATATATATATATATATATATATATATATATATGCATATATATGCATATCTCTATATATAAAACTCAACTTCTGTGTCTGTGTGTGTATCTGAGTGTGTGTCTGTGTGTTTAACTTCCCGGCACATCTCCTCCTAGCCAGCAAATCGTAGAACCACAAAAATGGGTCACTTAAAGTTTAGGCGAATGAAAATTGAACTGCGCTATTTCTGTTCCGAAATTCATCTCGCAAGTGCAAAAATCGATAATGTGTTTGTTTAGGCCTTATCCCATGCATTGAATAGTGAACTTTACTCAGTTAGCTGTTTGACGTGATCTGTGTTCACCACGCGTGCAAGCATGCGTAAATTATATGAAAAATAATAAATCAAGATATAAAAACGAATCGCCGTAAACATTGTAGAAATTCGGCAAAGAAATGAATTTTCGGGATGTAGCCTGGAGGACTTTGGACTTTGTGAACACATACCAATTGTTTTCATAATATTTTTAACGCTTTGAATTAAATGTGACCATTTTGCGTTGAGTTTGCAGTTTGAATCACTTTAACCAAATTTTAGCTGGCCGGATTTTTGATCATCACGGTGCATCACCAGCGACTCCCTGAAACTCTCCCCTGAAATCCCCGTTGAGGAATCTATATATATAAAACTCAACTTGTGTGTCTGTGTGTGTGTTTGTGTGTTTAACTTTTGGATCTACCAAGTTCCATTATTAAGGATGGACAGTAGTGTGTAGCAAATCTATATGTATATAAAGCTGAAGTTGTGTGGCAGGTTTGGTAGCCTTCAACTAACCTTATCTCCTTCGAGACCCTGCAGCGCAAGTTGACCAAAATTGAGAGTATGATAGAAGAAGGCTTGCTCTTCATGCTGTAGATCCCTGGCCTGGCAGTGCTACCGAGCAATCGGACCATGTTAACACCAAAAAGTATTTACATAAAAAGGTGCTTTTTTTCTATGAAAATCCCTATTTTTTACGATTTTTGACTGCTGTGTCACCATTTTTCAGCGTATTTCAACTGGAAAAATGTTCACTTGAAGAGAATAACAAGTTGCATAATGCAAATTTTTGACTTTTCAATAATTCCAATTTTAAAGGGTCGAAACAAACCCAAACAACACCGGGTGATACTGCTAGTATGTATATATACATATATATATACATATGTGTGTGTATATGTGAATATATATATATATATATATATATATATATATATATATATGCATATATATGCATATCTCTATATATAAAACTCAACTTCTGTGTCTGTGTGTGTATCTGAGTGTGTGTCTGTGTGTTTAACTTCCCGGCACATCTCCTCCTAGCCAGCAAATCGTAGAACCACAAAAATGGGTCACTTAAAGTTTAGGCGAATGAAAATTGAACTGCGCTATTTCTGTTCCGAAATTCATCTCGCAAGTGCAAAAATCGATAATGTGTTTGTTTAGGCCTTATCCCATGCATTGAATAGTGAACTTTACTCAGTTAGCTGTTTGACGTGATCTGTGTTCACCACGCGTGCAAGCATGCGTAAAGTATATGAAAAATAATAAATCAAGATATAAAAACGAATCGCCGTAAACATTGTAGAAATTCGGCAAAGAAATGAATTTTCGGGATGTAGCCTGGAGGACTTTGGACTTTGTGAACACATACCAATTGTTTTCATAATATTTTTAACGCTTTGAATTAAATGTGACCATTTTGCGTTGAGTTTGCAGTTTGAATCACTTTAACCAAATTTTAGCTGGCCGGATTTTTGATCATCACGGTGCATCACCAGCGACTCCCTGAAACTCTCCCCTGAAATCCCCGTTGAGGAATCTATATATATAAAACTCAACTTGTGTGTCTGTGTGTGTGTTTGTGTGTTTAACTTTTGGATCTACCAAGTTCCATTATTAAGGATGGACAGTAGTGTGTAGCAAATCTATATGTATATAAAGCTGAAGTTGTGTGGCAGGTTTGGTAGCCTTCAACTAACCTTATCTCCTTCGAGACCCTGCAGCGCAAGTTGACCAAAATTGAGAGTATGATAGAAGAAGGCTTGCTCTTCATGCTGTAGATCCCTGCCTGGCAGTGCTACCGAGCAATCGGACCATGTTAACACCAAAAAGTATTTACATAAAAAGGTGCTTTTTTTCTATGAAAATCCCTATTTTTTACGATTTTTGACTGCTGTGTCACCATTTTTCAGCGTATTTCAACTGGAAAAATGTTCACTTGAAGAGAATAACAAGTTGCATAATGCAAATTTTTGACTTTTCAATAATTCCAATTTTAAAGGGTCGAAACAAACCCAAACAACACCGGGTGATACTGCTAGTATGTATATATACATATATATATATACATATGTGTGTGTATATGTGAATATATATATATATATATATATATATATATGTGTGTGTGTGTGTGTATGTGAATATATATATATGTCTATCTATCTATCTATATATATATGTGTATATGTGTGTGTGTGTGTATGTATGTGTGGGTATGCTTGTGTCAATCTCCCCACTGCTTGACAACCGGTCTTGGTGTGCTTACGTCCTCTGTAACTTGGCTCGGCAAAAGAGTCCGATGGAATAAGTACCAGACTTGAAAAAATAAGCACCGAGCTCGATGCCTTCGACCAAAACTCTTCACGGCTGTGCTCCAACATGGCCGCGGTCTAATAAATGAAACAAATAAAGGATAAAAGACAGGAATGGAATTTGGCCAAAAGAAATCTTTATATTTGATTGTTGAACATGGAGAATCCCCCCCCCCACTCCTAGAGCCACCATTTAGGAGACTTGCCTGGTCTATAGAGGAAATCCGATCCGTAGATGTTAAGACCGACAAGACCCTGACATCATCAGGAAACCTCCTCAGAAACGGTGATAACGACGAGGCGATGGAAGCTGGGACTTGAGACCAATGCAGTCAACCTTTCAATGTCTTATAGTCTCTCTTAGGCAGCACTTTCTACACAAAAGCAGCAGCAAAAATAAATATATAAACGTCTTCGTGCAGAAAAGCGAAGAGAACAATATCCTGGGAGCTGGCAGTTTGATTCTCAAGGAGCACTCCCTTCTGCAACCCTAAAACAGGTCGACTAACAGACCTAAAAGAAACCTGGATGTGAAACGCTCAGTTTACCAAGCAAAAAACAAAATGTGGGTATGCTTCCCGAAAACTTGAAGAAGACAGTAATATTGAAGTGCTCCGTCACATTACACTTCAATGGTTGTGCAATTTCAATTGGAGAACAGTTGATTGCACCGGAATACCTAAATAGCAAAAGCGACAGTGAAGCGCTTGGAGCCCGAAGATGCAACCGAAAATGTTGATTATGTTAATCACATGTCTGATGTCTTCCACAGAAATATGACATAATCAAGGATGTCGCTAAAACAATTATACAATGCAGCCCGAAAAGATTAAAAAAAACTGTCCTGAAATGCTTACAGAGAATCCGTCTTTAAACACAGACTTAATCATCAATGCAAGGAATATTGGTGGAACATTCCCTTCAAAACATCTGTCAAGCGCAAACATAACAGATCGAATATCGTTGTTTGAGACAGACAAAAAAATAAAGTATGTACTGTTATAGGGGTCAACCACCCTGCTGATGATGTGAATATCTTTGAAAATCAAAGAGAAAAAGGTTAACTATGGACAACGGTTTCGAAACCTTCAGCTTCTCTACCCAAGTTGTAAATTCCCATTTATACCGATAATAACCGGCCTAAGTGACAATCTGGATAAGCTAGGGCTTTCAGAAAAAGAAATCAACCAACTAACTCGCGCATTTCAAATATAATTTATAAGTGGAACAGTAAAACTATGCAAGAGTTTTCTGAAGTTCAAAATGTAACTTTGTTTTTGCTATCTACACACTTGCAATGGAGCTTTGTATGTGTGTTAGGAAGCAGCTTCTTTCTCGCTGGAAAGACTTGAAATAATTAAAATAGAAGATGTCATACAAGTGAGAGTTGGTTGTTGCAGTTCTGATGTTCTCTGCATTAAAATATATTAACATGTTTGAAAGCTTCTCATTGTTAGCAAACCCTAAAGAATATCTGTGATAATATATTCCAGTCGCTGTTTTAAGCAGTAAATGGCTTTCGCGTGAATTTCTTACATACATTATGTGTTGCTACTTCTTTTTTCCACCGAAGAATTCTACAAGTAAATTTGCATTTGCATATATTTTAATTACCTGTCTGTGATGACACAAGACATTCATGAAATTCAAGGAACAGAACAGCTTTTTTCCATTATCTAACTTTCACATGTCATGTGACTCGATTGACACCTTCGTTCAAAGATGCAATTTTTTGTTGTTATTGTTGTTATTGTTGTTGTTACTTTCACTTTTACAATGCATCTCAACAACGAAAACAGCAACAACATCAACAACAACAATAACAACAAAATACCAACATCAGCAAGAAAAATATAAAATGAATTTAATCCAATTCTTGTAATTTACAATTCTTCTCTTCTGTGAAAATGATAATTTTGGTTATCCTTTTTTTTTGAATAAAATAAAGAATTTAGAAAATGATGAATAACATGAACTCGCAGAGCAAATTCTACACAATCACCACTAAATACTACAGCCTATACTTTACACAATCACCACTGGATACTATATAAACCTTTATGTTGGGAGCTGGTACGGTGTCGTTCAACTTACTAGAAATAGTAGCAAAATCTCCCCAAATTACAGTCTTCTCTCAGACATAAAGGAAGGACTTATTGGTTTATAGAATTCAGTTCCCGAAAAAGCAAAAGACAACCGTGGTGGTCACGGTGGGGATGTTTGTGGTCACAAGAATGTTGGATGAGAGCTGAATTGGGGTTAAACAAAAACAGCAACAACACATCCTTCAAACCAACTAATACTAATCTCCCCCCCACAAGGAAGGATCTCTTTGCATAATGCTGTTTTAGATGTGTAATACGCCCAAAGGTCATGGTTGGAATCACTTTAAGAATATAATTGATTATGCCGCATTTTGCCTTCTGACTCTTTGAAAAAATAAAAACAAAACAAAAAGCTTTGTTGTTTTAATATAAAATCAATTATTTTAGAGTAATTAACTTTTGATGTCTATTTTCCTTCTTAAACATAAAAAAAGTTTTTTCCTTTACGTTTTCTTACAACGTTAATCAGTTTTCTTTTGCCGACTTTTTAATGTTTGCTAATGCTTCTTTTGTACTAGTTTCCTATTTGTAGCATGTCCCTACCTCTTCGTGTGTGTAGGGCGGGTATATTCTATCTATATAAGCTTTCACTTAGTGGCTTTGAAACTCTAGTTATCTGCTTTGTTTTTGTCTATGCACTTCATTTCACTGAACAACCAGTTTAGTATTTTCAAACTGTAGTTTATAACTAGGACGGCAAATGTAGTTGTAGGCCCTACCTTAATTCTAATTTTAGGGTTCACTCCCCTATTTGTCATTAGTCTAACTCCTCTGTGCTTTCTTTCAGTTTTAGACCCTTTTACGCAGCTCATTGCATTGAGCGGTAAACTTTCTCCCCCAGGTTCGGTCGGCTGCTACTCTTTCATATCCATTTCTGGTAATGTCTGCAGAGGATCTCCAAATGCCCACCACCAAGTGATCTTCTGCCTTTCTCTTTTATGCCTGTCATCCAAATCATGGCTGTTGATCGGCTACAGAGAGAAAATGGCCATCCTTACTCAGCTTTTCCAAGTCTTCCTCTGCAGTACTCTTTCCCTAATTCGCTCCACCATTTCCCTGCCGAACCTGTCTCCGTGTGCCGCTGGTTTCCTTTCTCCGAAATCGCTTTATCTATCGAGCAAAACCTTATCACAACAACCTGAAAGGAATCTACAGTTGCTCATCGTCAGCGGATAACGGTGCAACACAAGATGGCGCTTGTGCACCTGCTGATGCAGCAGAAACTGTTGGAAGCACAGTGATGATGATAATGATGATGATGATATGAAGATGATGGCGGTGGTGATGGTGATGATGATGATAATGATGACGACGACGACGACGGTAATAATAATGATCGTTTCCGGTGTTTGTGTGTTTGTGAAGCAATTAATGGAATTTGGCCGTTTTCCGCAGGAAATTTCTTTAAATGACAGCAAAACATGTTTTGGTTGCAATATTTGCAGAGGTGGAGGGGGTGGGGAGATAGCAGAGGATGGAGGTGGAGGGAGAGACGAGCGAAATTAGAAGACGAGAGGGAACACACACACACACACACACATAATATATTTATAGATATACATACATACATATATATATATATATATTATATATATATATATACAATCACATACATGCATGTATTTATACCCATATCTATCTATCTATCTATCTATCTATCTATCTATCTATCTATCTATCTATCTATCTATCTATCTATCTGTCTGTCCGTCTGTCTGTCTGTCGCTGTGTGTGGGTGTGTGTGTAGGGAAGAGAGAAGAAGAGAGAGTGAAGAGTGGAAGACAGCTTATAAAATATCTTATATAATTAATTGGGCATTTGGCATTACTTTGACAATACTGACGATGTTATTATTATTATTATCATCATCATCATCATCATCATCATCATCATCATAATAATAATAATAATAATAATAATAATAATAATAATAATAATAATAATTATTATTATTATTATTATTGATGGTAGTAGTAGTGGTGGTGGTAGATAAGAAAAATTGTCCACTTTGCGAAACTATAATTGTGATACAAAATGGATTTAGAAATGTTTGTGTGTTTGAGAGGATTGTTGATAATTAGTTGGTGGGGTGGGGTGATGGGGGTGGGGAGTTATGTGTTGGTGGTTGAGGGATTAACAATAACAAGAACCGTCATCATCATCAACAACAACAACAACGGCGAAGACAATAACCACGAGATGAACAACAACTGTGTCAATAACAAACACATTAGCATTAGCGACAACAAAAACATCACCACCACCACCAATAGCAACAACAATAACAACAACAACTACAACATCAGCGACAACAACAATAGTAACATGAAAATTACTAATAATATTAATCCTTTCTACTCTAGGCACAAGGCCTGAAATTTTGCGGAAAGGCACTGGTCGATTAGAGCGATCCCAGTACGTAACTGGTACTTAATTTATCGATCCTGAAAGGATAAAAGGCAAAGTCGTCCTCTCGGAATTTGAACTCAGAACGTAAAGACGGACGAAATGCCCGGCGTGCTACCACTCTGCCAGCTCGCCGCCGCCTTACCACCGTTGCCGCTGGAGTCGTCACCGCCACTACCTCCACCACCACTACCAGCAACAATAACAACACCAGCACCCCCACTTCCAACAACGAAGATTGCTACAAAATGGCGTATAAACAAAAGAGACACCGAGACTCTTGGAGCCTCAAGATGGAACAGAAATGGTCGATTATGTCTCATTTCTCTACTAGACATCACATATGTGATCAGCGCCTGTCCAAAAATGTCATCAAGGTTCTCTTTATTTTATTAATTATTAAAACGGCTTGAATGTCTTGACTTTAAGATGTAGGGAATATCAGTTCTACTAAATTGGTTAATAACAGACCCATCGTGCAGTTTTTTTAAAATATAGTGAATCTAAACAAGTTATCAAAGAGTATACTAGGCAAAAGTTCATGAAGCGAGCTGGTGCGACCGTGAGATAGAGAATAGGAAACTGGACACAGTATTAATTGAGAAAGAAAGCAAACTATGCCGGATAATAGATATAGAATGCCCGGTTGACAACACGGTATGCGATAAGGAAGAAAGAAAAGTCGAGAGATATGACAGGTTAGCTTGGGAGGTTAAGCAGTTGTGGTCGATGGAAAAGGTGGTAGTAGTACCAATGATTGTCGGAGCCCTGGGAACAGTTAGTAAAAATCTTGAGAAGTACATGGAGCAAATAGGGGCTGCAGTAAGGGTGGAGCACTTGCAGAAAACAGCACTGCCTGGGATCGCTCGAATACTCCGGAAAGTGGCCGGAAAATAAGAGGTGTTACCTTAGTTCACTGGTTGTGAACAGCTGACACCGTAGTACAGTTAGAAGCCATGCAAAGAAAATAATAATAATAACACACACTACTACTACTACTAACTACTACTACTACTACTCATAATAATACAAGATGTCGACAAATTGAAAGAAATAACAGTGGAAATCTTTAGTTTAACAAGAAGTTTCCATGCAATGTTCCAAGAAAAATGGAAATCTGTTGGAATAAAAGAAATAATGCGTTTAAATGAAGGAATATGAAAGAGAGGGAGAGATTGGGGGGAATGAATGAAGGAGGGGAAATGGATTGAACGGACGAATCAGGAATGAGAGACATGACAAGGGTTAATAAATTAGAAGAAAACCAGAGATGTTTTATAGGTTTTGATCCAACCGGACGACATCTTGATATGTGGCTGACTGACCAGTGCGCACGCGCATCTGTGTGCGTGTTTGTGTGTGCATGGGTGTGTATGTTTGTGTGTATTTGTGTGCGTGTGTGTATAGAATGGTAATTTGTTGCATTGGTGAACAGGACGCTGTGCCCTAGCATAATCATCATCATCGTCATCATGATGCTTATCATGGTAAGCATGATCCTCATGATCATGACCATGACCATCATCGTCCCCCCTCTCCTCCTCCTTCCACCCACTCCACACGTAATTCATACGCAAACTCATTTACACAAAGACCACACAGACTCGGACATACACGCAACTTGGCACTCACACATACACAAATACGCGCACACACACACGCACAAACACACACACACACACATATACAAACACACATATACAAACACACATATACACCCCCCACACAGAAAACAGATATATCAACACGCACCTCCCACCATGTTTCCATTCCTGGAATGACAGAAGTTATTAGATTCTCAAAGACTTTCTCATTCTGTCCTAAATGGTCTTCATTACCTCCTCCCTCGACGCATGGTCCACCTCCTCCTCCCTATATTCACCCTCCTTCACATTTATCCCGCCTCCTCCCCTTTCTCTGGTTCTCTTCCATCCGAGAGGTCTTGGAGAAATTCTTCAACAGATTCTCAGTCTGGCCAGAATCCACAGAATGGGGCAAAATTTGTTACTAGAGAGTTTTGTTGTTATTAATAGAGTAAAGCGACGAGCTGGCCGAAACGTTAGCACACCGGACGAAACGCTTAGCGGTATTTCGTCTGCCGCTACGTTCTGAGTTCAAATTCCGCCGAGGTCGACTTTGCCTTTCATCCTTTCGGGGTCGATAAATTAAGTACCAGTTACGCACTGGGGTCGATATAACCGACTTAATTCGTTTGTCTGTCCTTGTTTGTTCCTTCTGTGTTTAGCCCCTTGTGGGTAGTAAAGAAATAGGTATTTCGTCTGTCCTTGCGTTCTGAGTTCAAATTCTGCCGAGGTCGAATTCGCCTTTCATCCTTTCGGGGTCGATAAATTAAGTATCAGTTGCGTACTGGGGTCGATCTAATCGACTGGCCTCTCCTCCAAAATCTCGGGCCTTGTGCCTAGAGTAGAAAAGATTTAATAGACGTACAGTGTTGTTGTTGTTGTTGTTGTTAGGAGACACACATATACACACACGCGTGTGCCCACACCGGCGCACATACATAAATGACAGACACACAAAGACAATGCACACACACACACACGTCAAGCATGCGTGCAAGCGCGCACACACACGCACCTCACATAAACACATAGACCATACACACACATAGATCATTACACACACACATTACGTATACTTTGGCGCATTGACGCACGAAGAAACTTATATCGATTATTCTAATCACCCCTTCTTCCCCGATACATAATCAATAATCATGTATTGATCAATTGGTCAATAATCATTAAAAATCGGGAGAGAAGACCTCGAGGTATTGATGAATAATCAGTGAGAAATTTATAGAGAAATGCACCAGCCTTAGTACAGTCTGCCTGGCTGTAAGTAGGTACCACGATGGACTGTTGACAGTGAAGTACCTTGGTCATGGACACAGTACAGTGAACTATACTAGAACGCGGAACCTTCCTTTGGCGAACGTGGTCGTTGGATTCTATGTTTGAACTGTAGGCACAGCACATCGCTGGTCATGAGTGAGAGAGCAACGGCCCCGAGAAACATCGCAGAATAAATTTCCCTAAAATTCCGAGCAAACAGAGCAAAGGGAGAGAAAAAATATGAAATTGTTAAGAAAATAACGTTTGTTGTATGGAGGCTGTGTGGTAAGCAGTTTGCTTCCCGACCACATGGTTCCATGTTCAATCCCAATGCGTGGCACCTTGGACAAATATCATCTACTGTAGCCTTAGATCGACCAAAGCCTTGTGAATGGAATCGATAGAAGGAAACTGAATGTGTGTGTGTGTCCGCATGTCTGTTTGTCCAAGACCTCCGGTGGTTGTCTTTATATTCCCGTAACTTAGCGGTTCAGCATTAGAGGCCGACAGAATAAGTACCAGGCTTTACAAAAAAGTACTGGTAAGGCTATAAATCCTTATGTGGTCACCACTGAAGAAATACACGAGCTATGAGAGTTGTTGTTGCTTAGAATTAGGAAAGCTTTATTAATGGAAATATTTCATGTTAGGGTGGTGGCGGTGGGGATGCACTTGTTATTTCATTGGAATCTTATTAATGAACAGATAATGAAGGAATGGCGGGTGGTGGTGGTGGTGGTTGGTGGTGGTTGGTGGTTGAGTATGTGTGAGTGCAAGAAAGAGAGAGAGAGAGAGACAGAAGAAGATACACACACACACACATATATGTAGGAACATAGCACGAGGGAATGACAGAAAATGAAAAGGAATAATGTACATACATACAAACATATATCCATCCATCCACCCACCCAGCCCAGCCCCCACCCCACACACATGCACATATACACATATATGTGAACATGCAGAGGGAGAAAGTAGGGGGGCATGAGGGAGAGAGAGAGAGAAGGAGAGAGGGAGATAGAGGTAGGTGAGAAAAAGTGAAGTATTTTATTAGTCCATGTATTTTAATTAGAAAACTAATTAAAGACAATATTTACTGAAGTGGAACGAAATAAGTGATGAGGTGAGGAGGAGGGGGAGGAGGAGGACAATAACGAAATTTGAAAATGTTCCATTCGGTTTTCATTCATTCACTATGTTCACGTGACATTTGTTGTTTAACCCCAGGTCAGTGAAGCCTTGTCAAGCAGCCACATGATCAACGCAATATTTTGTTGTTCCCAGAGTGCTGTTCTTTAACCCTAGGTCAGTCAAGCCTGGTTCATCAGGCATATGATCAAAGGCGTTTTATCCGTGGCCATATCACCTTTGGTCGTCGTGTCTCGTGCAGTTTGCGCTTAAACTGCTGATGTATCGACCTTCTTAGATATGCTTTAAGAGAAATCTGGCTGTTATTTCTGGCAGATCAAGTGACCACGTAGAGGCTCCCTGGTTGACTGTAGGAAACTGAAA
Source organism: Octopus sinensis (assembly GCF_006345805.1). Classification (NCBI taxonomy): domain Eukaryota; kingdom Metazoa; phylum Mollusca; class Cephalopoda; order Octopoda; family Octopodidae; genus Octopus; species Octopus sinensis. The sequence goes on along the minus strand of NC_043017.1, from coordinate 15,403,290 downwards.
TCGTTGTTGTTGCTGTTAGTCCAAGGATCACCCTGACTGATGAGGCCTTCTATCAAAGGCGTTCCAACTTTGACCATCATGACTCAGGTATAATATTTCTAGGACTACATTATCTAATGCATCATCTATCTTTTTAGGCAATCTGGATCCAAATTGAAGGGTATTTGTCTGCTATTTTTAGCTGCCTGATCTACCACACAGGAACCTCCTAGAAATATCCCCCATGATATTACTGTGATTTTATTATTGTTTATTACAAAGACAGTTTTTTCCCAGCATCTTCCTTAATCAAACCGTTGTTGTCATTGCTTAGCACCAAGTCAGCCTTGATTGAGTATTACTAAGCCCAAAAGCGTTCCAGCTGTGACAATCTCGTCTTTTGATTTTTTGTCTCTTGGTCTACACTGTTTAATGTGTCCATTCATTTCTTTAAGACTATAGACTGTGTTATGAGGGAGAATCGGCTGTTATATCCAGCAACTATATGGAGTTTACTTCAATGGGTCACATTGGATCGATTTGTTGTTGTTGTTGTTGTTGATTACCTCAGGGTGGCCATCAGTGATCAGATATATAATCAGAGGTATTCCAACTGTGACCATTCCATCAAATTTTCAGTCACAGTGCATCACATACTCCTCCTCTTTCTCTAGGATTGTGGTGAGTAGTAAAAGCGTGGTTTAGCTGCTATGTTTAGCAGATCTACTGACCACATAAAGGACCCGTTTTCAACCTTTTATCATCGTCAGTTATTTTGATTTATCAAGAAATCCTTGAGATATTTAAAATAGCTATCAATAAAATATCAATTTCATAGAAATTTAATAAAACCAGTTTTGGAAACATTAAAATCTTCAAATTGTATTTACATAATTTATGCATTCATTATAATTTATTCATATAGATAATTTATGCAAAAACAAACATATAGTTACACAATTTACGTCTGGGAGTAATGCTCAATGAATTTATTTTCAATATCAATCAAAGATTGTTTGTGTAGACTCACAGAGCATGACAAAACAAACAAACAATGATAATTAAAAAAAAAAAAGAAAAACAATGAAATGGGTGTAGTTGTATGTCGTCTGTTAAATATTTGCTACTCTGAATTATTGTGGTACAACAGAGCATCAAAAACTTTCAGGGTTCACTTCTTTCGGTATTTGCGCTCAATTACAAGCAGTTAAAAATCTTTGTTTGGGTCAATGATGTCACTGGGAATGGAAATAGTTGTTGCCTAAAGAAACTCTTATCTTTTCGCTGCCCCTGAAAGCTGACCAGTGTGACGTGCTGGCAGAATCGTTAGTGCATCGGACAAAATGCTTAGCGGCGTTTCTTCTGGCTTTTTACATTCCGAGTTCAAATACCACCGAGATCATCTTTGCCTTCCATCTCTTCGGTCGATAAAATAAAGTATTGAGGTCAATGTAAACGATTTACCCGTCCCCCTCCAAGTTGCTGGTTTTGAATCGTGTCCCGTCCGGGGATTTCTTGTGATCTCGGTCACTTATAGGCCTTAGAGACCAGGTAACCGGACTTACGAGTCCCCGGGGTCGAGTGAAAATTAAAAGAAAAATGAGCTTTTACGAAAAGCTGAAAAATATAATTTTTACCCTCAAACTGCTGATCCCGTCAGTAAATCCTTATTTGATGTCCCCATATATGTCCCTTACATTGGCGACGATGAAAGGGTTTTGATACATGAATATACAATGTTTTATCGGTGTCAGAAAAATAGCGAAGTCACTTGTTAATCAAATAGAGAGTATTAAATAAAACACGACATAAATATTTCTTTATCAACAAATATCAATCACCAGTGCCGTCGATATTTCGATTATTTTCAAAAAGGTTGCTACGTTTGGGAAAATAAATACTTGAGTCGATTTGTTCGAATAAAACCCTTTAAGGCGCTGCTCCAGCATGGCTGCATTTTAATGACCGAAACATGTAAAAGAAAATATAAAAGATAAAATGGTGTGAATTCTCGGAGTTCGTGTTCTCATCCCGAAGGATTAGTATTTTGTTGGATAATCCAGTTACTGGTGATTTGAGACCTCGCACAGATCTACAGAATTAATTTAGCATGTCTTCATAAAGCTGACATTTTCTAAATATGTCTGGACTGCCATGTTAGCTTGGTGATGACTATTGATATCCAGTACCGCTGCCGTAGTCTCCTTTAGAGAGACTTAGAAATATCAATATTACTAAATATGTCCATTTTCATAAAAGTCTTTCTTCACACCACAAATATTCCAGATTTGTTTACTTCTGTGTCTATAGCAATAGTTTTAATTCATTCACGTCTTCACCGAAAGATTCCCTTTCTAACATTTTAGCCCTCACCGACTGCCACCCTACCTTTGTGGGCAGCCCCAACACACCAGGCTTAGACCCTCACCCCCCAAATCCTTTGACATTTCTAAAACTTACAGTTCCAATTACTGTAGAACTTCGTACGAAGAAATTGTTAAAATTCTAGCAATGAGAACTTATTGATACGAAAAGTTCCTCGCTTAAAAGGTATCGTGAAGGGCCTGGTTGGAGGTTCAAACTTCAGAGTTCTTTTACAAAGTTCAGAAAAACTGAAGAACTGCTGCAATAAGTGTGTGAATCTGAGGGAAATAAAATCATAATTAACTGACCCTCTTGTATTTTCTTTTACCAAAAGCCAGGAACTTTTCAACACCTCTTCCTACTTGGTACTGTATGTTCCCATCAGATTTAGAGTTACTTTGTGTTTGACCATAGTGGCGAAACTGGAACTAAAGCCTAGCAGAGCAAACATGATCTTTGCCAGTGCCAAAACCATAGGCAGTTTTTTTATTCGAATGAGTGTTCTTGAATGAATTGATTTAAAATATCAATTATCTTCGCCTTAATGAAGGCGGAGGTATTATTTTCAGTTGCGTTTGTTTGTTTGTCTGTGGACAAGATATCTCAAGAACCGCTGGACGGACTCGGATGAAACTTTCAGGGATGTTTAGCCTCGTGATTGGCACGAACTTATTTGATTTTGGGATCGATCCACCACCAGACAAGGATTCTGGATTATTTTTCCTGTTTTTCTAACTTAATTTTTGAGAGCGGTCGGGTTCATTTTTAGTATTCTCATTTGTGAGAGCAGTCGAGTTTATTTCGGATATTCTCATTTAAAAAATCATCTCTGGTTAATCGTTGAGAGGACGTTGGTGTTGCCTTGTCAGCGGTTTGCGCTCTCTGGGTGCTCTTATTATTATAATACATTTTTCTCCTAAACAAGGTTTGAATCCATGGTAGTATGAGGGACTAGAAAGAAGGAAAAGAAGGGACCAACAAATCCATAATATGTCGAGTGACAAAAAAACTTAAAGGACTGAATATCATAAATTAGAGGAAAACAAGTCGAATGTAGTGAGTATCAGTATTGCTCTACTGTTTCGCTGATGAGGTTTTATAAGACTGAAAGATAACCGGAGTTGTCACCGCATTACTAAAGATTAGAACCATCCTCCGTTGTATGTCACTATTCAATGCTTAATTAATCTGAATTCAATAGTTATTCCCCTTGCTTTTTTGACTCGTATTATGATTAACATTAATAATTTTTAATTATGGAAGCAATATCAATTAACTAATTAATTAATTAGTTAATTTAAAATATCATAGCGGGCTATCGGTGAAGACACTCGCCCAAGATGCCGTGCGGTAGGACTGAACCCAAAACGAAATGTTTCCAAGGCCAGCCTCTGAACCATTCAGCCAAGCTCGCGCCAATTCGTGTATTGAAATTTAAACAACGTCTTTTCCGTCGGCCATGTTGTTGATGTTTTATTCATTAATTGAGAAAAAAATATTCAGATTATTTCGGAGATTTGACTGATGAAAACACTCACAAATACACACACGTACACATACACACGTACACATACACACGTACACATACACACGTACACATACACACGTACACATACACACGTACACATACACACGTACACATACACACGTACACATACACACATATACATACACACGTACACATACACACATATACATACACACACATATATTCAACCTACATTTTACACAAATATTCCTGTCTTATCACTTAACAATTAAATTTTTTTTTTTTTTTCCATTTATCATTTTATTATATTTATCGGTCTCCAAGGCTCTGAGTTGGGAGAATCCTTAACAAGTCGGACAAAATGCTTAGTAGCGTTTCTTCCGACTCTTTACTTTCCGAGTGCAAAATCCGCCGGGATTGACTTTGCTTTCCAACCTTTCGGGGGGGGGGGGGGAGGGTCATTACCAGTCATGCACGGGGGAGAGGGTTGATGAAATCGGCTTACCTTGCCCCTCAAAACTGCTGGCATTGTGCCAAAATTTGCTAGACGTTGTTATCATTGGTTTGAATCACCATTAGACTGCGGCCAGGATGGGGCAACACGTTTGCAAATTTTTATTGAATCATATTGCGATCAGTGATTATTTTACATTGGTGCTTAAAACACATACAAACACATACACGCGCGCGCAGGCACGCACGCAAACACACACACACACAGCTATATATACACACACGTTTACACATATTTATGTCTCTGTGTGTGTACGCATGTATGTATGCATCTATCTATATATACGTGCATGCATGCGTACACACATACATACGTATACGCACATACACATACAGATACGCCCCCGCACTCGCAAATACACATATACACACACAACATGAAACTGAAGAAAGTGATAACCTTCGCATCATTTGTTTTGGCTCTCTTCGAAGTCACATAAAATAAATTACCAGTTATATACTGGGCTCAATATAACCAACTATAATTCCAACTTGCAGGCCTTATGGCTGCTTTAGAAAGAACTATTTAAATCACAGCGGCCGGACATGTGGTTATAATGTTACAGGAAAGAATCGCAAAGTGGATTCTTCAAATCAAGCGAGGCGGCAGGAGAGCTGAGAGTAGACTAAGAAATAGAATGGTTGGCCACGCTTGGGATTCCAGCCAGATCTGTGGAGTGACGGATGCTTCTGACAGGACCCTATGGAGGAAGTACCGGCGAACTTGAACCACAACAAAACCCTTCCAGGAATAGCGGGGTACAGGTGGGGGCAGAAGAGGGGCGGACCGATGAATGGATGCAATCCAAAACAGTTTGTAGTTAATTATTGTGTGTTGCTTCAGACCTCTTCGATGGAATGGTCAGATAACGCCTAGTGGAAGTAGAATACAAGAAAAATATTGGGACCCCCAAAGAATCTTAGGGATATTATAGTGACTGTTTATTACCAGCGATACAAATTCTGTGATTCCATGACAATTGTTACCAATTCTGTGATTCCATGACAATTGTTACCAATTCTGTGATTCCATGACAATTGTTACCAATTCTGTGATTCCATGACAATTGTTACCAATTCTGTGATTCCATGACAATTGTTACCAATTCTGTGATTCCATGACAATTGTTACCAATTCTTCGACTGTTTACTTCCATTGATGTCAACTCAAATTCTCCATTTTCCTTCGATTCCACGCTTTTGTTTTCGTACTCCATACTTTTACATATTCCAGTTTTACTGACCCGATTTTCGTTTTTCGTTTCCTGTTTCCCCACCGCCATTCCATAACTTACCACGCACCTTCTTACAAAGCAGAGGAAATTATATGGAATGTCCTTGTTTTGCTGAAGCATCACCACGGACGTTAGCAGCATCAGCACCGCCGCCGCCGCCGCTGCCGCCGCCGCCGCTGCCGCCGCCGCCGCTGCCGCCGCCGCCGCTGCCGCCGCCGCCGCTGCCGCCGCCGCCGCTGCCGCGCCGCCGCCGCCGCCGCGCCGCCGCCGCCGCCGCCGCCGCCGCCGCTGCCGCCGCGCGCCGCCGCTGCCGCCGCGCCGCTGCCGCCGCTGCCGCCGCCGCCGCCGCCGCCGCCGCTGCCGCGCCGCCGCTGCCGCCGCCGCCGCTGCCGCCGCCGCCGCTGCCGCCGCCGCTGCCGCCGCCGCCGCGCTACCGCCGCCGCCGCCGCTGCCGCCGCGCCGCTCCCGCCGCCGCCGCCGCCGCTGCCGCCGCGCGCCGCTCCCGCCGCCGCCGCCGCTGCCGCTGCCGCTGCCGCCGCCGCCGCCGCCTCTAAATGAATTGTTAATTTTTGTTGAAATATTCAGCCATGAAATGTAAATATTTTAGAAAAGAATGAGTGAGTTCATTAATTATTTTGGTTGAATGTTAGGCTGTGGTGATTAGAGGAATGATAGGGGGGGGGGGGGAGAAGCAGAAGAAGAAGAGAAGAAGAAGAAGAAGGAAGATGACGCAAGGAGGAAGAAGAGTAGGAGGAAGAGGAGAAGAAGGGCAAGAAAGGAAATGGAAAAAGATGACATGAAAACGAGAAGGAAAACAATTATAAAACAACTGCCTCTCGCCTCTTTCCTCTCCTCCACCCCAACCCTTCTATTATTTCTACGCCAAAGAAAGAAAGAAAGAAAGAAAGAAAGAAAGAAAGAAAGAAAGAAAGAAAGAAAGAAAGAAGAAAATAAAATGAATTTTATCAATAAATTTAGTTTGAAAATAAACTGATAACAAATTGATAAGAGGGAGGATTGAAATATAACAATAACACAAACACACACAAACACATAGCACACAATATAATATATAATTCACACAGCAACAACAACAACAATAACGAACTCATGTAACACAAACACACAAACACACCCATACACGTTTATGTGTACACAAATACATACGCACACATAATGAGACACACACAAGCACACACGTAGACGGACACAGACACACACCATCTCTCCCCTCCCGTATTTGATTATAGTCTACTCACGGCCACCATTTGCATTACCGCAAGGCATTCTGGGAGATAATGATAATGTTTCTATCTTCTTTTTCTATTTTTGTGTGTTTGTTATTGTTTATAAACAGAGAGGTGTCAACAGTGACTTCTTTCGAGTTCACTTTCATCGGCGTTGCAGTAACAGCAACAGCATCATCATCATTATCATCATCATCATCGTCATCAACAAGAACAACAACAATAGCACTGGTTCAACCATCACGCCCACCACTAATACCACCACCACCACCACCATCACAGTTCCTACACTAACAACCACCATGACCACCACCAACAACAGTAGCACCACCAATATCACCATCACCACCACCACCACCGTTGTCACCACCACCACCACCCCACCACCACCACCACCACCACCACCACCACCACCACCACCACCACCACAACACCACCACCACTACCAACCATCGACACCAACACCGCCATCACCAGCAAAACCAAAACTTCAAACACAAACATCAAGCACCCTCACCACCATTATCATCACCACTATCGCCACCACCCCAATAACAACAGAGAAATATAGCAGCGCCACCCATCATCACCCACCATCACGACATCCACAGCTAACAACAACAACAACAACAAATGTAACAAACTTAAAATCCAGCAATCATTAAAATAATAAGAAAAGGATCGAAAAACACTCGCGCAAAATATCATGCTCCCACTACCGCCTCCATCATCCATGAAAGTTCCAGTAAAAATAGTAATTAAACTATTTAGAAAACATCATTAATTAGGACAAACTACAAATATTTTTATGGCTTCTGGCTTTGTTAACGTGCCTTAGATTCCTTGTTTGGTTTAAATAACATAATAATAATAATAATAATAATAATAATAATAGTAATAATAATAATAATAATAATAGTAATAATAATAATAATAATAATAATAATAATAATAATAATAATAGTAATAATAATAATAATGATAATAATAGTAATAATAATAATAATAATAATAATAATAATAATAATAATAATAATAATAATAAAATAATAATAATAAAGATGATGATGATGATGATGATGATGATGATGATGATGATGATGATGATGATGATGATGATAATAATAATAATAATAAGCTATGCCAACATTATGGAATAAGAACAGAAAAAAGATGGTATAGGCACACACCAGAAAAGGTCACAGAAAACGAGAAAGCAACCATACTCTGGGATATGCCAATACACACAGATAGAGAAATTAAGGCCAACAGACCAGATATAGTTGTCAGAGATCATGAAGAAAAAAAATGCTTTCTAATTGATGACAACGTGTCTCTAAAAGAAATGGAGAAACTCTCAAAATACAAAGACCTGGAAATAGAGGTAACTAGAATGTGGAATCTGAAAACAGAAACAATTCCTATCATAGTAGGTGCATTAGGCATGATAAAAAAATATTCAGACAAATACATAACAAAAATACCAGGACTTACAAACACATATAACATACAGAAATTGCACTACTAGGCACTGCACACATCCTACGCAGAACACTTTCCATACAATAACCATCAGAGCATCACAACAAATCACAGCACATACCCAAGGCACACAGAGCTGCGCTCGGTAGTGAAGTGAAAGCACGCTATAAAAATAAAACTACTGAATAATAATAATAATAATAATAATAATAATAATAATAATAATAATAATAATAATAATAATAATAATAATAAATTACTGTTCTTGATTTTGATTTCGTCACCATTATCAGTAAGGTTTAAGATCAAAGCAGTCACATATTATGACATATGAGCGGAATCCTTATATATTTCACATAAATCATACATATTGCTTACATTTCATATATAACATACATTTCACATGCAGGACATATTCTCAATATACGACACGTACTTTTCATATATTGCATATATTTTAGATAGAATGCACATTCCATATACAACATACTTTTCATAAATAACACGTGTTTCCTTGACAACGTGGATTATATGGATTATACATTACATATTCCTGTATTCTTTTATTTGATTCAGTCATTGGACTGAGGCCATGCTGGGGCACCGCCTTGAACGGTTTGAGTTTATAAAATTTCCTTCAGGACTTGTTCTCTCGATGTCTGGGATTTATGCTATCGGTGTCTTGTGGTCGAATCGCTAAGTTACGTAGACGAAATCACGCCAACACCGGTTGTGAAGTGGTAGAAACACAAAAAGACAAGAGGGAAACCATCAGTACACTCGGATATATGCATACGCTTATGTATACTCCAGCTTGATTCGACCAGGATTGGTAAGGCGCCAAAGACTACCTCCACCACCGCCACTACCGCCACCAACTCAAAGACATCACGTGGTAACAGCGTAAAAATAGGCGAAATTATTTCTAAACAAAATATAAACAGTAAAAATATTTTGAAAACCATTTTTAAAAATAAAACTAAACTAAATAAGATTGAAAGAATATCAAAGTTAATATTTAGCTTAAAATGCTTAAAAGAGTTTGAAGAGTTCGAGGAATTTGTGGCAGTCTGAGAATTTGGTAGGATTAGATTGTCCTAGGTCAGGTGTTGAGGCCATCATCGCCATCACAAAGCTTTCATCAATGGCTGACAGTTTTCGCTGATGTCCATTCCAACGGACCGTCCAGCCAGTTGTCCTTTTATTCCTACCGTCCAATGTTTCTGTCAAACACAGACGTTGCTATTTCAACATTCAACGTCATTATAGGTTAAAACCTTATGTGCGTATTGCGATCCTTATAACTACCACCACCATACCTGCCACCATCACTACTTCCACCACCACCACCACCACCACCACCATCATCATCATTACCAAATTTCGTAGGTATCGTAGCGCCGTCGGCATAGCCTCTTCGTTCGTTCCTTCAGAACAGCCCCTTCCTGCAGAATAGTCTCAGACGAATGAGGACCCAGGTTCGAAATTTCCCCAAGACACCTGATGAAGGCCGGAGAGTATATCAGCCGAAACGTTGTGTTAACAATAAACAAGATGAGGACAAATATCTGTCAAATGTAAATAATGTAAACAAAATTATGATTTATAACGCTGCTTTAAGACAGATCTTAAGTGATAAAGGAAATGATCTTATCTAATCCACAGCTAAACTATTAAGATTTGAAAGAAAAAGACCTCCTAAATGGAAAGTAAAAACAAAACAAAAGGAGATTGATTATCTACGGGCTGTGTCAATTGCCGATGAACTTGCTTGAGGAGAATACGAGAAAAGGTAGAAAAATTAAGCAAAACTATTAAATAAAAGATCTTATAAAACTCCCTGCAACCGAGGAAGTGTTGAACGAACGGAAACAGATAAAAACCTGACGGTTTAGAAAGGAAGGTAAAAGAAAGAAATTTTATCGTCAACACAAAATATTGAAAACGGAGGCAAATGGGTTTTATGTTTTATTGGCAAAAGTAAGATGGAGGTAATGGAGGTAACCCTAAGCTTGAAGAGTTCTGGAGAAAGATATGGAGCAACGCTGAAGTTGACAGGATAGAACGTGAGAAAGAGAGACTGGATGAAATTAAAGAATAGAAGTGGGAAACAATAGGAATAGAAGATTTAAGATGTGTTCTTAGAAAGTCTCACTAATGGAAAACCCCAGGACTGGACTGGATCCCAAAGTTATGGCTAAATAGCTTGACAAAAGTACAAGAAAATCTCGTTGACTCTCTGATTTCGGTAGGGTGTTAGTTGCTTCAATCAGTTTCATAAGTATCTGATTGAAGGAACTACCAACCTACCGAAACTGATGATGCAAACCCCGCGAAGAATTACCAACCAATGACATGTCTCAACATCTCACACAAGATTCTCACATTCAAGATGTCGGCTTTCGTTGAACAGAACTCCATCCTTCCAAGTCAACACCAGTTCTTGTCTAGTATGTATTTTATCAACCTCCGAAAATATGAAAAGCAATTTAAACTTGCTGCTGAGCATTTTGTCCAGCATGCTAACAATTCTGTCAGCTCAAAGACGTGAGGAATTTGCAAGCATTAGATTAATCGGAAAACAGGCAAATTCTTGGCGTTGATGGCACCATTCAAAGCTTTTGATGTTTGTCATTTAATTCACTGCACCACCTGATATCGTCCCCCTTCAATATCCCTTCCCCTCTGAACGAGTTGATGTGGAAGAATTCCATACGTGGAGAACGATTAATTCCAAATATGAAGAATTGAATGCGCTGCCAATTAACAACTCATCAATTATCTACTGTAAATTACCTGGTTATTTCATTTACACCTCCCCATAGAAAATGAAGTAAAACTCCGGAAGTGAAATATGGACTCAAAAATGAACGATTGACAAGAAAATATAGCAAGACATCATTTCTGTTCGTCAGTTTGCCGATTCTGCAATTCACCGCCGCTAAATATGCAATCATAACAACAACAACAACAAACACCATTACGAAGACGATGGCGATGACTGCAGATAAATTCTTATGATATTTGTTGCAAGATATTGAAATAAACAAGAATTTTCACGAACGAAGTTGAAATAACGCAAAACTAAAAAAAAAAAAAACAAAACAAAAAAAGCATATAACGAAATACATAAATGAATTAGCAACAAAAGAATGGCGTGGAAATCGTTCGCATCACGTTTTGCCTTTGTTTAGGATACAATTGAATAAAACAGATCCATCGACATTTGTTTGTTACAAATTACATTACCGCACGACGTTCGCCGCTCTCAAACATTCCCGAGCAAAATAGGTGAGACACAGTTTAAAGCAACATAATTCCTTTCTTAATATCTCTAATGTAATGAAAACCATGCCATATACACACAAACATACATAAGCATATGAATATGTCTATGTATAGGTATGTATACACAGAAACACAAACACACACGCACACACATATATATACATACATGCATGCATACATACACTCACACACACATACACACACATAGAGGAAGATATGTATGACGCACTTATATATTATATTGGTAAGTGTATGAATGTATGCATATACATAGAGGTATAATACGCACACACACACATATATATGTATATATATATATATATAGACACAAATACATACATACATAGTACATAAATACATGCATACATACATGCATATATACATACATCCATATAAACGAGAGGTATTTCAGGGTATATTTGCTAATGTGATAAAACAAGTCTAATCTATCAAAAACCAAATCTTTATCTTCAGAAAAATATTCACGTAAGTTCTCGATAAGCTTTCTTACAAGATTCTTTCTATGAATCCGTCTTCGATCAATGAATGCAGGACCGGAGCCATTAACATGTTGGCACTAAATGGTCCGCATTCATCACTGGACAATGATGGCCTTCAGTGAAGTAATGGTATTGTGAGCATGTCGAGTTGTCTCCCTTTCAACAACGCTCCAAACATGGCAGTCCATGGGATTGAAATCTGCTGGGTTTGGAGACTACAAGTTTGGTGTTGTATGATCGTAAAGATTGTCTGACATCCATTCTTGGGCTTTGTGAGAAGGTATCGAGTCTTGTTGAAACATTTACGGTTTTCCACTGCTTATTTCGTATATCTAGGGCTTGTCCTGTCCTGTCCTGCCTGGCCCACCTTACCAGCTGAGTGCATCATTCTAAAGCTGTCAAAATTTAAGGAATTACATTGTGACCAGCAGAGTATAGCAACGTCCGATCGTCCGGTTAATACAGTCGTCCAGCTGTACACGGACGCACATGTGTATAGGGTCTAGTTTTGGTTCAACTATTCCACAAACAAGCAAGAGAGATACATCTGGGTGCATGAGGAAGAATATTCATGTTTGTTATCCAGCTGAAAAGAGGGAGAAAGAGAGAGAGATTAGATAGAGAGAGAGAGAGAGAGAAGAGAGAGAGAGAGAGAGAGTATTTAATGTTTCGTAACATGGCACGGACGAAACTCAGTTTGATAGACATCAACACAGAATTCTAAGAGCCACCAGTCACTGCAATGATACAAAACACATTGTATTTAGTATCCATGCAAGATGACTATCTACAACTTCCACTTAATTTCACAAACCACATCAACCTACTTTTGTCTTGTATCGGCCTTCCATACATTGTATATATATAAAGAGATTATGTCTAAATTTGAATCGTTGGTGTAACCCTGATGTTCCGCTGATCCCATGAGACAGCGTTCTTTATTTGCGTTGATTTGTGAACATACAGTTGTTTGGCATAATTCCTAGAAGACATATAAATGCAAACATGGACGCATGATTTCTTCCATACTGTACTTAATTCTATATAAAAAAAGGTTGCGAAACAGCTGTAATCCTAAAGGAGTCACATGATTAAATAACTATATATTCACCTCTCATACCTGTTGACTTTATATATATATATAATATAGGGTGAAATTAATTAATTTGGAATAATCATCAATTTCACCAAGTAGGTGAGGCAAATCGTTGGTGAGGCAAATCGTTGCTAAACCCTTAATTACTTAGTATATATATATATATATATATATATATATATATATATATATATATATATATATATATAATTAATAAGGGTGGCTTGTCATAAATTTTTCAACTGAAAGGCAAAAGGATATACATCACTAAAATGACCAAGGGCGATAGTGACCACCGGTATTGCTAGAAATAAGAGTCAAACCAAGTCATGGCCATGATAAGCACCGTCTTATTGACTGACAAGAGAGGCAACCTACCTCAGAACCGAGCATAGATAGATCACCAGTGATATATATATATATATATAGATATATATATATATATATATATATATATATATATATATATATATATATATTATATATATATATATATATATATATATATATATATATATATTATATATATATATATATATAATATATATATTATATATATATATATATAATATATATATATATATATATATATATATATATATATATCACATACACATATATACATTTATAAATACATACATAAACATACATATCTTTTCATAGCTATAATTTTTGACTAGATGACATATATATATACACACACGCACATATTTACATATATACGCACACATATATACATACACACCTTTTCATAGCCATAATTTTTAACGAGACACACACACACACACACGGTTATAGTATACACTATACGGGAGAGAAATAGAGTAAGAACAATAAGACATAAAGTAAATGCGTACGTTTTCCGCCATCTTAATCTTTTAAGCGCTCTTCAGAGTTTAAAGAAGACATTTTAATAATTGTTTGTGGTTAGTGTAATATAAGAAGATATATTCCGATATAACAGCGTGGCTTGGAAAGTGTATAATAGATACAATTGTATCATATGCAACAGAAAACAATAGCAATAAAGTACTCAATACGGGGTGTAATGTATCAGTAAAACAAACAAGCAGAATACGAACAAAAAAATGCGTTTGTTCTTTTCTGTTCTTGTTGACTTGTATGTGAGTGCACACACATTTACACACACGCACACACACACACACACACACACACACACACACACACACACACACACACCACACACACACACACACACACACACACACACACATACAAACTACACATATACACCAGATATATATATGCTTGTTTTCAACAAACATGAGCAAACACAAGTGTGTGTTTGTGTGTATATATATTATATATATATATATAATATATATATATATATATATATATATTATATATATATATAATATATATATATATATATATATGCATATATATATATATATATATATATATATATATATATATATATAATATATATATATGCATATATATATATATTATATAGGAGAATGGCTTCACGACTTTCTGAAGAATAGAAGTCAGGTGGTAGTAGCCAATGGGGCCACTTCCATTAGCACGCAAATAGTGAGCGGTGTTCCGCAGGGCACTGTTCTGGGACCACTACTGTTCATAATGGCCCTCTCAGACATGCCCTCAGCCACGCGGAGAGCCACGATCACAAGTTATGCAGATGATACAAAAGTTTCACAGGCAATACAGAACCCTGAAGACACTAAACACCTGCAATATGAGCTGGACGAAATTTACCAGTGGGCTGAAAAGAATAGCATGCAGTTCAATGCTGAAAAGTTTCAAGCTTTATACTATCAGCATGCAAAACTGAATGCAATACCCAAGGAATACACTGGACCCGGAGGGATTGCAATCCCAGAGGCACAATCAGTGCGTGACCTGGGTATTCACATGAGTGATGACGCGACCTTTCATGTACATGTTGCTAAACTGACAATGAAATGCAGACGGCTGGCTGGCTGGATTCTTAGAACCTTTAGAACAAGAGAACAAGAAACCATGATGGTCCTCTGGAAGACACTTGTCCTAAGTCACTTTGACTATTGCTCTCAGCTATGGTCACCATCCAGTGTCAAGTTGATCACAGAACTTGAGGCGATCCAACGAAGCTACACGAAGAAGATAGCCTCTATGCAGAATGTAAGCTATGGGAAAGACTCGAGATTAAAATTATATTCCCTGGAGCGTAGGCGGGAAAGATATGCCATAATATACATCTGGAAGATCCTGGAGGGAGTGTCCTGAACTTTGGCATCGAGAGTTACGCAAACGCCAGAACTGGGCGCCACTGCGTGGTGCCTAGGACTCCAAACTTGCCATCAAGATGTAGGACAAGATTCTGTGATAGCCTGGGCTTCCGAGGCCCACAGCTCTTCAAATCCTCCCGATGAACTGAGAGACCTGCATGGGGTGGATACAGATGTCTTTAAAATGGAGCTGGATCTCTTCCTGTCAGGTGTCCCAGATGAACCAACTTCACGGCAGGAGGGGCAGATGAGGGCAGCTGCATCGAACTCTCTCATGCACCAAATAGCAGTTGCTAGAAAGCCTCCATGAAGTGAAACAAAGTAGCAACACCAAATGGCGGTGCCCCAGAATGGCCACAGCTCATAAGCTGAAACTGAATCAATCAATCAATCATCATATATATATAATATATATATATTATATATATTATATATATATTATATACAAATATGAGCTGTGGCCATGCTGGGGCACCGCCATTTGGTGTTGCTACTTGGTTTCACTTCATATATATATATATATATGCATATATATATATATGTATATATATAATGTATATATATATGTATATGTGTATGTACATATATATATATATATATCTTTATAAGTGTATGTATACACACATAAGCATATGTGTACATACACACACATACTCACACACAAACACACACGCACATGTTTACGTAAATTGTTTTAAATGAAACTGATGAAAAGTGCTCCAACAATAGGCTAAAGATAAGGAAATGAAAATGATGCAATGGATATATATAAGGGTGGTGATTGTGGTGATGATGATGTTGAAGGTGGTGGTGGTGGTGGAGGTGATGGTGATGATGGTGGTGGTGGTGGTGGTGGTGGTGGTGGGGATGGTAAAACAAGAAACAAAACTATGCGACAATAGACTACGAAATGGCATTGTTTAATCCGGAAAACAATAAAAAGCCTCCCCACCTCACTACCTTTCCAATCTCACTCCCCACCTCATCAACGCTGATGTCATCAATATTCTATATTCTTCAATTCTTCACTCATTCTTTTTCCAAACGTTTAAATTGAATAATTTATGAAGAGTCCGGGAGATTCACGTGGCAGTTTGAAATATTAAGAGGTGAGCCTAATCGCTTCCCAAGATAGACTTGTGCAGAGAAACCTAAATACACAGTTATTATTGAAATGCGCGCCCACAGAATACTCGCACACAAACACACACACACACACACACACACACACACACACACACACACACACAGAGGTACACACACACTTCTATATTTATACATATACACACGCATAATTATATATGTAAAGACACATTCAAAGCTGTTGTTCTTCTGTCACGTTTCATATCTATAAATACGTAGGAGTGTATATATATATATATATATATATATATATATATATATATATATATATATATATGTGTGTGTGTTTGTGTGTGTGCACACAAGCAAACAACACATTAACACGCACATATGTAGGTCCTATAAATATATAATGTATATTACATACACACACATTGTTACATACTTACATGTGTATGTATATATGTGCATATATATATATAATATATATATATTATATATATATATATATTATATATATATATATATATATATATATATATATACAAAGAGATAGAGATAGAGAGAGAGTGTGTGTTAGAGAGAGAGGAGAAAAAGGATCGTATATGTCACACGAGGGTATATGTCAGATAAAACTCACATGATAATAGTATATGTCAAATAAACTATGTCACATGTGATGACAGTATGTGTTAGATGCAAGGTGCTTGGTATGAGTATCACGTGTCATCCCAGTTTGGTGTAAGAGACAGGTGTAGGAGAGCTGATGTTGCCGTAGTTTCGTGTAGACACAATTAGTCTCTGTAACACGTAAAACGCTCCAGTAGGAAAAAGTGAGGGAAATATTACAGATGGACTCGGTGCCCAGTGGATGGCCGTTGATACGAAGAGGGATAGCTACCTTCTAATAACGTGAGGCAAGATTCAAAATTTGAATTTGAAGTCAAGGAATATGAAGTGCAGAGTAATTAAGTAAATAATTAGTTACTTAACTACACGGCACTACATTTCAATTAGAAATTACATGCTTTAATGTGGTATCACAAGTATTGCTTGTCCATGATCTCTTCCTAACATATATCTACCTGCTCAATGATGAACCACTTCTAGCCTTCTTTGACAGGCATTTTCAGCACCATCCTTCTTTCAGTTGCAGTTCAATCCGGAAGTTTAGCGGTAAACTAAGCCGAGCATTTATAGTACATAGCAATTACATTATTAGACAAAAGATCCTCTGTCTGTCCGTTTGTTTGTATAAAACAATGTTCTGCATAATGTGTATCGAGTATTTATTCAGAAGCTTTTGCTTAACCCTTGAAGATATCGTAGAAGACACTTGTTCAAGTTGCTGCTCTGCACCACATGATCGAACCCAGTCTTACCTGGGTGCAAAACTTCCTTCTTAATCACAGCAATGCAGGTGTATATTTGGTTACAAACATTTTTGGCAGTTCCTTCTTGAGAACACCTGAAATTGCTAATATCTCAAGTGAAGAGAATGCAAGATATTAAATCCATTGCGATTTCACTGCGCCATTCATATTTTGAAGAGTATTCCTCACGACATATTGTGTAGACAAGCCAATTATTATCTGCAGTGGGAAGGAAAAATGGTAAAAGTTCTAACGGCAATTTCTGCAGAATGGCACTAACCTTGAAATGTGAAGAACGCAATTAAACAGCATTATTTTACTGGAGGGTAAACTCGGGAATAAAGTGGTTTTACTGTTTAATTTGCTATGATTAGCTCAAATTATTTCCTGAAAATCAAGTTTTAATGAGGTGGGGCTGGGAGGTGAGGAGGTGTTTTGGAATGGTTTGCTACTCACACAAAAATGTATGGCTCAGTAGTTAAGATGCTCGATTTGTAAGCAAGTGGGTTCTGTTTGAATTTACTTTGGCAAATAAAAGCCTCTGCCGTTGCCTTGCATCAGCCCAGTATTTTGTGAATTATACTGGGGCTATATGGAAACTATGCAGAAGCTCATCGGATGGATTGTGCTTGTAATTCAAAAGTAAGCCTTGTCTTATTCTCTGTCACGTTTATGGAATACTCGGCCACACATATATTACAAAACAAGACAGGCTATACCTGTAATTAACCTTTTGCCTGTCGAAAGAGTTTTCGTCCATTCTTATTTCCAGTTTTGTTTTAGTTAGCCCTTATTCCATACGTTCTGAACAATACAAAGCTTCCCAAGCTACTCTGGCGGTGAAATACGTGGGAATGTTCGTCTTATATGATACATGGATAACAGGGAACTGTGTCTGCTGTGTCAGATGTGAAAGGCAAATGGTTAACCCTACCATCAAACCACTACCGAAATCACAAACTCACAAAGTATGGACACAGTTGTTGTTTATTTAAGACTTTGTCGGTCCAAAACATTTTCATAACCTTGTCCTAAACGTCCATTTTTGCTTCCGGACTTTTTGTTTGGCTTTGTTTCATCCGTACTGAGCGATCCCAAGCTTTCCATTTACAAGTCCCAAGAAATTCAGCTGGTTGAACAAATGTTTGGAATGTGTATTCTGTATGTGTGGACGTCCGGGAAATATGCCCCGTGTGTCACGTGGTACCCAGGACAAGCAAACGGTTACAAGACCCGGCCTTGTCCTATTGATTCATGCTGAATGTTTTGGGGAGGCGATTACATTAAGGTTCGCGTGTATGCGGTATACTCAGCCATATAATCGATACTCTCAGTAATGGACAGTTTAGAAATCCAAACAACTGGAGTAATCGTCGCTGATAGTGACGGAGATCCATTCGCAAATCTAAAATTGAAGAAAAAGAAATCAACCGTGAACCAATTCCAGTTGGAAACCGATTCAGCCTTGAAATAATTCTTTTTTTCATAATTAATTTTCCCTAAAATATAAGTTTTATCACCAAAGCGGAAATATTGTCAAGCGGAAATATTGTTGTTAACGTTGTTATTGAAAATGCTGTTGTTGTTGTTTCTCTTACTATCGTGGGTGTTATTATGGTATTGCTGTTGTTGTTGTTATGGTTGTTGATGCCATCCCTGTTGTTGATATTGTTGTGGTTGTTGTTACTGTTGTTGTCGTTCATTTCGGTTCTGTTATAGAATCCTTACAGATCTGGACATTTTGTCTTCGAAAATATTCAACGCAATTTTAAGATAACCCCAGAGTCTCACAGACTTTGATCTAACAGGCTCATTCTGGCCGTGGCCATCCCATCTTTTTATTTTCATTGACGTTTCCTCGTAGTCGAAGATATTTCGTAAATTTCTAAAACCAAAACCATTCATTTTTTTTGTGTGGAGATGAAAGTCGCGAGTTCGAAACCCCGCAGTATTCGGTCTTCACAGATGCAGCAGCCCTGACAGAAGTTTTCACTTATAATAATGGAACTGTTAAATCAAAATCTCTTTATTTTCTCAACATCGCTGTCGACAACACATACTCCGATGCTCTTCAGATTTACCCGTCCAATCATCCACACACACACGCGCGTGGGGACCTCCTCGTAACATGCGATGTGTTTAAGCATATTTTTAGGCCTGGGAGTGTCTATTCCTCTCCAGGTCTGATCACAGGGAAGGTCGTGGGGGTAGGGTTCTCAGGCTCCCCGTGCGTAACCAACTGAAAGCATGACTATTATCCAGCCATCTCATTCTTGGTCCATTCCTAAGTCTCTTCCCGGTTGGCTCAGCTTCAAGATTTTACGACTCTTTCCTGCGCCCTTCTAATCGCATGAAATTTGCTCCAAATTCTAAAACCTTCTCCTTTTTAAAGAACTCCTTCTTTTCTGAGGTTGCGTTCCGAAACCATCATCTTGTGTGGAACCTTACTTGTGATCTATCAATATTTCTATCAGTTTTTCTGTTCAAATGGAAAATATTTTATTCCAAGTCAAAGTTGAGTGTAGTTTATTGAGATCAGAAAAAGTTGAGAGACTTTTCACCTCTTCTCATTTCAATCACTTCACACAAACAACCAGATTTATAAGCGAAACCAGCGATAAAGCCATTTTGCGCGATTTAAGGTCTTTGCCGCCGAACGCCATTGGATGCAGGCTGCTGTTCCATTGCTGTTGGCGTTACAGTTGTTGTTGTTGTTGTGTTTGCAGCTGCTGTTGATGATGTTGTGGTTGTTGTTGTTATCATCATCATCATCATCATCATCTTCTTCTTCTTCTTCTTTATTTTCTTCTTCTTTTTCTTCTTCTTCTTCTTCTTCTTCCTCCTCCTCCTCCTCCTCCTCCTCCTCTCCTCTCTTCTCCTCTCCTCTCTTCTCCCTGACTTAGTCTTTCATCCTTTCGGGGTCGATAAATTAAGTACCAGTTGCGTACTGGGGTCGATCTAATTGACTGGCCCCCTCCTACCAAATTTCAGGTTTTGTGCTTAGAGTAGAAAATAATATTAAGACTACTACACCTAAGGCGGCGAGATGGCAGAATCGTTAGCGCGCCGGACAAAATACTTAGCGGCGTTTCTTCCGTCTTTACGTTCTACGTTCAAATTCGGCCGAGATCGATTTTGCATTTTATTCTTTCGGGGTCGATAAAATAAGTACCAGTTATGCACCGGAGTCGATGTAATTGTCTTCCCCACGCCTCGGAAATGCTGGCCTTGTGCCAAAATTTGAAATTACTACTACTACTACTACTACTACTACTGCTACTACTACTACTACTACTACTACTGCTACTACTACTACTACTATTACTACTACTACTAGCACCGACGCCATCTATGCCACTAATGCCACAACTATCCCCGTATCACCATCAATACTAGCACCTATATCACTACTAGCTTTATCACCACCAGCACCGCCGCTGCCTTCACTACCACTATTACCCCAACACTAGCATCTAAGCTACTTCTATCACCACCACCACCACCACCAGCATCATCAAAAACATTAACATCATAGATGAAATATTAGAATCATATTTTAATTACACATCCATGTAATGACTGACATCATCTCTGTTGCCATAGTTTCAGCTAATACTTTTCTTATTACCCAGTGCGTAGCGGCATTTCGTCCGTCCTTACGTTCTGAGTTCAAATTCCGTCGAGGTCGACTTTACCTTTCATTCTTTCGGGGTCGATAAAATAAATCTGGTTTGATTACTGGGGACGATGTAATCAATCTAACTCTCTCCTCAAATTGCTAAACTTGTGCGAAAATTGGATATCATTATCACTGTTATTATTATTATTATTATTATTATTATTATTATTATTATTATATTATTATTATTATTATTATTATTATTATTATTATTATAGTTTGGCTCAGGTTTGGTCTTATACCTGGTAGGATTTACGTGGGTAGCGGGTTACTCCCTGTAACCTTAGGTTTCCGCAAGTTTTCAGCATATTATTATTATTTTGTTGTGTTTGGAGACAGTTATTCTCTTTTAGTGCCTTATTATTTAACACACTCACCGGTTCAGTTTCCACCCATTTACTTATTTATTTTTGCTAAAATTTTCGTTGCGTCTTGTAGCATTTTCAAGACGCAAAGAAAATTTTAGGAAACTGAACCGCTGAGTGTATTAAATAATAAGGCACTAAAAGAGAATAACTGTCCCCATACACAACAAAATATGCTTCAACACACGAACTCACATAAAGAATCTTGCTAGCCAAATCCAAAAGCGAAATAATAATAATAATAATAATAATAATAATAATAATAATAATAATAATAATAATAAAATAATAATAATAATTATTATTATTATTGTTATTATACACACAAGAGATTAGACTGTTAGAAAAGAAAAAAATATTAACATCGGGTTACAACAAGTAACCTTTGATGCCAAGAACTCTCCCAAGTATCCTGGCTGTCCCTAATAATACTGTTTTCTGCAGCTGTACTAAACTGGGTTTTATACCTATTTCCTTTATCCATCTGTTCAGATCTTTTAGGGATAGTTCCTAATGCCCCTATAACTATTAGAATACATTTCATCCGCACTTTTCACAGTCTTCGTAATTCAATGGCCAGGTCCTGGTACTTTGCTATTTTCTCTATGCCTCTCATACTGACTTTCTCATCATTCTCTCTCCCTACTATTACTTAATCAGGCCTTCTCGCTTCTATTACTCTGTCTGTCTGAATGTTAAACTCTCACAACATCTGTACTTGTCTAGGGTCATGTTCATACTATTCATCAGTATGTTCAAATTCTAGTTTTCTACATAACCCCCGATAGATTACTCTCCCTAGATTGTCGCGTCTTTTCTTGTATTCTTTCTGTGGCAGCATGCTACATTCACCTACTACATGAGTAACACTTTCCTCTTTTGATTTGCATAATCTACATTGGGAATCTACTTGGTTTTTGACTATCTTGGCTTTTATTCAATTAATCTTTAATTCTTGATCTTAAGCAGCTACTAACAAACTTTCTGTTTCCCTTTTCAGCCTTCCTTTCTGCAACCGTAACTATGTCTCAGCATTACTATTTGCTGCAGCTATCTTTGGAAATCTACCATGCAGAACCTTCTCCTGCCAGTCAGGTAACTTCCGTTCTTTTTTCTGCTTTTTAACTTCGTTTGTTTTTCTCTTTTTGGTTTCCCTGTGTCTTGCTGTGAATCTAGCAGTTCTTCATAAACTTTCTTCAATATTACCTACATAGGAGTCTATATTTACTCTAACTCCACGCAATCTTCTTCTTCTTCTTCTTCTTCTTCTTCTTCTTCTTCTTCTTCTTCTTCTTCTTCTTCTTCTTCTTCTTCTTCTTCTTCTTCTTCTTCTTCTTCTTCTTCTTCTTCTTCTTCTTCTTCTTCTTCTTCTTCTTCTTCTTCTTCTTCTTCTTCTCCTCCTTCTTGAGTGAGAGAGCAGCGCTTATCAAAGTGACCCTGGGGTAAAATGTACGAAGCCCAGTATCCCCATCATGACTACCCGTCTGATAAGAGTACACCAGGCACATGGACCACAACCGTATGTGCGTCACATGGTGATCTCATATCAAGATAAACAGCGCATGAACTTGAAGGTGTGGCCTAGTTAGAATTTTCTTCAGGTCGAGTAGTCCATCCCGCTCAAAAGGTCCTTGAATAAGGGTTGTCTAAGGATGTTGAACGAAACACTCATGTTTCCAAAGGTGAATATCCAAACCCCAAGAAATCCCTCTCAACACATGGCTATGATGCTCTCCACTACTTCTGCTCGTGATCAGATGCAGAACATATCGGCAGCCACTAAGGACATGCTCAACTGGTTTAGGTCAAACAACTGACAAGCAATCTGTGGTATTGAGCAGAATATTGTTGTAGCCCATCTTTTATACCAAGACAAAACAATGTACATGATAACACTTCCAATCAGTTAAGATCAGAAGCCATGAGAGCCACTGCCTGGTATTATTATTATTATTATTATTATTATTATTGTTATTATTTATTATTATATATGATTGTTATTATTATTATTATTATTATTATTATTATTATTATTATTATATTATTATTATATTATTGATTATTATTATTTATTATTGCTATTGTTATTATTTTATTATTATTATTATTGTTATTATTATGTATTATATATTATTATTATTATTATATTATTATTATTATTGTATTGTTATTATTATTATTATTATTATTATTATTATTATTATTATTATTATATTATTATTATTATTATTATTCTTATTTGCTATTGTTATTATTGTTATTATTATTATTATTGTTATTATTATTATTATTATTATTATTATTATTATTATATTATTATTATCAATTTCATTATTGTTATTGATGTTGTTGTTGTTCTTCTTGTTGTAGTAGTAATAGTAGTAGCAGCAACAACAACAGCAGTAGCAGTAGCAATCTTCGTCGTCGTCGTTGTAGTAGTTGTAGTATTTGTATTAGTAGTAGCAGTATCGGTGGCAGTTGTAATTGTTTTTTACGTCCAGGCTAACCTATGACCATGGCCGTTAGACATGTGGCCATCCCACCTGATACTGATGGAGAAGGGATGTATCTTGGAAATATTTAACGAGTCTCCTTTCGCCTTTGTGTTAATGCCAAGTAATGTGAATTGAGGGGTATTTGGCTGCTATTTCTAGGTCCCCCTTTACCGTTGCTCTGACAACAGACTCATAATCCGTTACCTACTCTCGAGCATTTGTAGCAGTAGCAAGAGAAAGAGCGGCAGCAGTGATGTTGGTAGTAAATCATAAATCTTCAGTAGAAAGAGTCGACGGAATTGTACATACACAATGTATGTGTGTGTATATGTATGCCTGTGGGCGCGTGTATGTATGTATATATCTATGTTTATTATTTATATATTATTATGTAATTATATATAGATATGCATATATTTATATATATTTATATCTTAATATATATTAATATATATATATATATGTGTATATAATATATTATATATATATATATATATAAATATACATTATATTGTATATAATTAATATATATATATATATATATATATATATCTATATATATATAGCTATAATTTGTGTGTATATATATATATATCACCATATATACATTTGTACATCCTGGCTATGTACGCTTGTAATCGTTCAATAAATGCAACATTCACCGAGACATATGTCTGTCTGTCCGTCTATCTATCTATCATTCTATTTAACTATCTAGCTATCTCTCTATATACAGTCGTTATTAATATGTATGTATACATACATAGATTCGCACACACACACACACACGCACACACACACACACACACATATAGATATATGTGTATGTGATATATATCTATGTGTATATATGTATATGTATATCTGCTGTGTACATATACGTGCATACCTATCATATATATATATATATATATATATATAATTATATATTATATATATATGTATATATATATATATATATATATATATACATACATACATACCTACATCAATACATACAATCATATATATATATATTATATATACATATATACAAATATATATATATATGCATATATACACCACATATATATATATAACATATTACATATATACACATATATATATAAATATATATATGTATATAAGTATTACATATGAATGTATATACATATATATATGTATACATGTGTATATATGTGAATGTGTATACATATTAATACACACATATATATATATACAAGTGCAAACAAAACAGTATAGAAAGTACCTCTGCCTCCCACCCTTCAGTCAATCTCCTCCTTCTTCTCCCCTTCTCCGCCACCCTCTTCTGCCACTGAACAGTTCTTCACTTACCTCGGAGTTAGCGCCAAATGTCAAATAATGTTTAGACAGCAAATATATTGCAACTAAAGATCGCTTCTTTAACGGGTCTGCTGCAATCGATATACATTCATACACACATACATACATGCATACATACATGCATACATGCATACATGCATACATACTTACATTCATACATACATTCATACATAATACATACATGCATACATACATGCATACATGCATACATGCATACATACTTACATTCATACATACATTCATACATAATACATACACACATATATGCATACATAAATACATACATACATGCATACATACATGCATACATACATGCATACATGTATATACATACATATATACATACATAATACATACATGCATACATAAATACATGCATACATACATACATGCATACATATATATATATACATACATACATATATGCATATATAATACATACATGCATACATACATAATACATGCATACATACATATGCATACACATATACATACGTACATATACACATATAAATACGTTTATACACCCATTCATATATACGCACGCCCGCGTACATATACATACACACACACGCACGCACATAGGCATATTTATTTTATATACATATATTATATATGTATATATTATTATGTATATATATATATTATGTATATACATATCAATGAAGGTGTTGTATACATATATGTATGTATATTCACACACATACTCACACACACATGCACACACACACGCACACACACACACATATATGTGTGCGTAATGGGCAATATGAGTAATGGTGCCTCATTCTATGTACACATTATCACATTACCAAGATGTCGGCGATGGGGATGAGTTTTGATCAGATAAATCTTTATGTCATTCCGAACGAGTGAGAAAGAAGCCGTACTTGTTTTCGGAAGTACATTTGTCCTCATCCAACTGGAAATCTGTTCACAGCCATGGTCACCAATCGGTGTTAAGCTAACACCAAATCTAGAAGCAGTCCAATGATATTTCATGAAGAATATCACCTCAATGTAACAGCTAAACTACAGGGAGAGGTCGAAAGCATTCACATTCTATTGTTTGGGAAGAAGACAGGAAATATATGCAATGATTTATGAACAGAGGAGCCCCGAAGGAGGACGCATACCAAGCTTTGGTATTCGGAGATATACCAATCCCAGGTTGGATCCCCAACTGAATAGTTACGAAGGCTTCACTTTGCCCATGGACGACTTACTACAAAGTTCTAAGCCTCAAAGATTCACAGTTTATCAATATCTTGCCAAGGAAATTGAGAAATATGGATGGTGTCGATGTATTCAAGAAATATCTGGATGTTCTACTGGGATCTTTCAGGAAGCAGCGTCACGTCAAGCTACGTAACGGAGGACATAGACATTCGCCAGAAACCAAAGCACCGAAGGAAGACTCTACAATTTCCTCTGTCGCTGCTATTTACTCTTGGAACTAAAAATGTGTCACATCCTTAAAGTAAAGGTTCAACTGATAGACTCCCACAGATCGGTCCTGTCAGCGGAATATATTGATTTCAAATTTTTGGCACGAGGCCAATAATTTGCGGCGGGGGTGGAGTAGGTGGGTTAAATCAATTACATCAACCCCAGTGATCAGCTGGTACCTATTTTGTCGACCCCGAAAGGATGGAAGTCAAAGTCGACCTCAGCGGAATTTGAACTGAGAACGCAAAGACGGACGAAATGTCGCTAAGCATTTCGTCCGGCAGACTAAAGATTCTGCCAGCTTGCCGCCTTATAATGTCAATGAAATATATTAATGTCACTGGTCACATGACCAGTTAGTGTTGAGGATAAACTTTTAAGTCTGCAATATCAGATAATGTTGCAGGGGTTACAATTATTATAGTTTATTTCCAAATATGGTGTTAATTCAAAATAATGATATGAATACTAATTATCGAAATAAAATTATCTAAATTAATAAAATAATTGTATGAAAGAAATTTCTCATTTGCAGTCAATATATATTATCAACAACAATATTAATGTTTAACTATCCATTAATTACAGACACAAGATATTGATTAATTTAATGTAAGATAACGTGGCATCTTTGCTGTGATCAAGCACCCAACAATGAGTGGTATTAGTATTAACAAGGCAGAGTAATAACAATTCTGCCCTGATTTCATCGTTTGACATATAAAGAGGCATATGTCTGAGTGTCTGCATACTTTTTTGTGGTCGGTGTATTGTGTGTCATCTCATCTGATAGAGACCAGCTCTTGTTATTCCGTACATGATCCGTCAAAAGAAAAAATAAATGAAACAGTCTCTCTCTCTCTCTCATACACACACACACGCACGCACACACACACACACACGCACACACACACACACACACACACACACACACACACACACACACACACACACATACAGACAGAGATAGTCACAGATATACTCGTACGGACAAATATAGACAACCATATACATACACATCCTGTTGTTCTGCTGCCAGATAAACACCAATCCTTCCTTCCTATTGTTGTTGTTGTTGTTTTCCGTCTCTCTTCTTCGCCTGTCTTGCCTCGTGGCATGGCTTCTATCAAACGTCTGCTCCATCTTTTGTTTTCTTGCCGCTTTCACGAATTTGCAAAGAGAATATTGGCTTACAGACCAGTAAACGAGGAGAAAGAAATCTGCCCAACCTGCAGACGATGTGTAAGATGATGAAATCATGCTATAAATGAGAAAATGGAAATTACTTGTTCAATAATGAGGCAAAAAAAGAAAGAATGAAATGAAAGTAAAAATAGACTAAAATAAAATGAAATGAGATAAAATAAAAGCTGAAGAATAATTCTCGAAGTTGGAACAAAATTCAATATCTCGTTAAGCTGGAAATTGAGTGGAGAGGCGTAGATTGGTTAGGATGCTGTGTACTACACTTTCTGTGAGTTAACTCTTGGAATCTCTCTATCGCCATTACACGTTCGGTAAGGGACTTACTCTCTGGCAAGCGATAATTCAACAGACGTAGAATTAAAGTCGTTCCAATTATGACCACACTGCCCATTTTTTCAGATATAGTGTAGCTTTCTAGGATTATCAAACTATTATGTCACATCAGGACCAGTTCCATCATGAGGAGTATGTAATCTAGTGTAACAGGTTGATGGACAATTGGTCGGAGATTAAACTAATCCCTTGCCGAGATTGGCTTGGGTAGAGGGCGTGTTGGTAGCTATAGAAATATTTAAATAAACTCTATGAAAGGTGGACGAGTTCCTTCAGAGGCCACAGCATCCACATCCCAAGGAGATGGGTACCACCAGGATGATCGAAGCGTAAGGAAACACTTGAATAAAAGTTTCATTAATTCTATACCACACACATAGCTCAGTCGAAAGGGCACCAGAATTTGAGTTTGAGGGTCACGGGTTCGAGTACGTCTGCAGGCGCATTGTCAGTTTAAGGCGGTGAGCTGGTAGAGTCGTTAGCATGGTGGACAAAATACTTAGTGGCATAATCCGTTGTTCTAAGTTCAAATTTCGCTAAGGTCGACTTTGTCTTTCATCCTTTTGGGGTCGATGAAGTAAGCACCAGTTGCACACTGAGGTCAATGAAATCGACTAGCTCCATCTCCATCTTGACTTAATCTAGGATATTATATTATACAATATATGTTTCCTTTTATAGGCAGTTGTGCATATGATTCGAGGGTGATTTGGCTGTTATTTCTACGAATCCGAGTTACCTTATACAACAGATGTAGGGAAACCATTCGCTCACATTAAAATTTGAAATCTACGATTCATGACGCTTTTTTATTAAAACTCCGCCGAAGCCTTGACCTCGGCGTTTGGGATTTTTCCGAAATATCCAGGATGGGTTCATTCCAATATGGAGGAGCATTTGCAGTTTATATCTTGTATATCCTTCCATTTTGGAAGACGGTGGCGAACAAGTGGAAGGTGATTTGACTGCTATGTCGAGCAGACCGAGACATTGAAGCAATTTCACTACCTGGAACGATTCATTAATGCATTACATCATACTAGCACATCAACATCACAAACACGACAGTATACTACCACCCCAACAACACACTCCCAGAACCACACAACATGACCTTGTACAATGCTATCTTCAGGCTATGGTGAGAGTACAACACATCACCGTAACACATTACCGCGTCACCACCACGGTGTACTACAACTGCTGCTGCTGCTACTACTACTACTACTACTACTACTACTACTACACTACTACTACTACTACTACTACTACTACTACTACTACGACCATACATGTGTATGTGTGTGTATTATATATATATATATATATTATGTTGCATGGTCGGGTTGTCGGTGACTAAACCGGCAACCCCACCAAGCTTGCTTGGTGAGGAGGATGTTTATTGGACACCCTGCGGGATGAAAAACAAAACCCGTCAAAGGGCGGAGGAACTCTTGAGAGTCAACGGCCATCCAATAAATGTCTTAAGGCTGTATCAAGCGCGGGGACATAGAAATAATCGGACTGAATACCCGATCGCGCGGTTAAACCTTTGGGAGTGAAGGACTCCTAGCCTTTGTTAGGGCATCCTTCTAGGAGAAGGTAACTCAGGTAACTGGGATAACTCCGACATAAAACCTGCGGCTCAGTGGTTACCGATGATGCTGACTTGTTCTTCTTTTCGGATTATGGCTGCTGTTGCTTAGTGAGTGGGATTGACTCAGTGCACAGCCTTTCCTCACTTTAAAAATATCTCCTTGCACAGGCATTGCACAATAACAACATTGATTAAGCTTCGTGCAATGGCCATACTCGATAACGAGGGGGCAACCGCCATATATATATATATATATATATATATATATATATATATATATATATATATATATATATATATATATGTATGTATGTATGTATGTATGTATGTATGTATGAATGTATATAATGATCAGTATTCTATAATTCTGGTTGATCTTCCTTCAGTGATGTTCTGAAATCTAAATTTGAACGGAAAGTTTCTGGATGGAAATGAGTTAAGTTGGGAGTAAAATTATAATTATTGTGTTTAGTCGTTTTTCTCAAAATAATGTTTTTTGTTATTGACAGATCTAACAATAGAACTGAAAGCCGTTTCAAATAGAAGTAAAGATACAAATACGCATTTATCTCACCCTCTCTCTGTCTGTTCGTCTCTCTCTCTCTCCTCTCTCTCTTTGTCCTTCTTGGTTTAATCACTAAGATCCTCGGTTCCGTCCTTGTGCTTAACATGTCGTTTGTGTCCACTAAAATTAATCCTGATTCAACATCAATAATTTAATATATCCGGGTTTGTTATTCATTTCTTTCATAAAGTGACGATACTATTTTTTTTTGTCAAAAATTTATTTTCTTCATAAAATTTCGAAGCCATATCTGGAAAGCAAACAACCATTAACCTGGTTTACCTATTTTCTATTTATTCAATGTCGAAATGGCTTCATTCTAGGCGTATTTCAATATTTGAGATTTCGTCAATAAAATTCTGACACGAAAATATTAATGGAAAATTATAAATGTAATAGAAATCCCATAAATTGATAAGTTATGTTTTGGTATTTTTCAATTTGAACGACGGACGGACATGTATGGAAGCAAAGAATTTAAATATTTATTTGCAAAGAACTTTTTGATATTTCGTTTTTCCAGTTCCCGCAAAATAATTGGCTGTCATTCTCATGTAGTGCCTTGTGATGCCATCCGATGGTGTGGAAATGGTTCTAAAGACTACGGCCTTTGAGAGATAGGATCCTCCCATTGGCTAACTTGTAGGATTTCAGAAGTTACAGGGTGGGGTGTGGATTGGGTGCTGTGCAAGTTCGAGCTTGTGTATATTGTAGCGTGCGATGGTTGAAGCGATGATGTCTAAGCAGGAACCACAACACCGTGGCCATTGAAATGTTTATAAAACCCGAAAGTTCTAGGGAAATGTTTTAACACCAGGAAACCTCTCCTGCTAAGGCACTTGAAACCTCTAGGTTGCATGGAGGATTAAATCAAATCATCTTTCTTTTTCTGATTCTCTTTGGGTTTGGGAGATGGAGCGTCCACCACGCTGACATAGACACACACACACACACACACACCACACACACACACACACACACAACACACACACACACACCTATATATAACAAATGAAAAAGGGTTGCTTATTAGCAATTAGAACCTAACGGCAAAATTAATAGGGGTCACAAAAACACTGTCTTAATGACTGGCAAAGGGAGATAAGTCCCCAGTGTACATAGTCGGATCGCAATTTCAGATTTTGATGGAGACCATTTTAATCTTCACCAGCGACTCTTAACGCCTAGGGTTAAACTCAACATCTGTCAGTCTTATATGATTTACCTCCCTTTGTCAGTCATTAAGACTGCTTCTGTGTCTTTTGAGTTGTTTTAACTCTTATTTTTGGCAAAAGCGGTGCTAGTCACTACTATCTCTCACTTTTGTGACCCCTATTAATTAAGCCTTTATCGTCTAATTGCTAATAAGCCACACTTTTTAATTTGTTGTTTACACTTTTACCATTTTGAAAATCAGCAAATGTTTTCAACGGTTTTTCTTATAAGACTGACAGAAGCAGTTGAATTTAACCCTAGGCATTAAGAGTATGAGGATTGAGATGGTCTCCATCAAAATCTGAAATCGCGATCCGGCTATATACGCTGGGGACTTACCTCCCTTTGTCAGTCATTAAGACAGTGCTTCTGTTTCGCCTTTGAGTTGTTTTAACTCTTATTTTTAGCAAAAGCGGTAACGGTCAGTACCCTCTGTCATTTTTGTGGTCTTTCTTTCTCTTTCTCTCTCTTTATATATATATATGTTTGTGTTGCATGCGAGTATTTACACACGCACACACACACACACACACGTACGTATATATGTCTGTATACTTGTATGCAACACGCACACGTTTTTACTAACTTATCGGTGTGTCTACACTTTGCTGATGCTTCGTTATAGTGAGGCGCGGCTCTGTTGGAAATCCCTCTCGCCGCTGATAGTTTAGAGTTTCTTCTACTTATGCCTGAGCCCAAGTTTCTAATTACCGCTGGCGATGTGGTTGGAGTTTCTAAGGATATAGCCGGTTTCCTCCCTGCGCTTTCTGTAAGAGCGGTACTTGCCTATCCTTAAATCTAGGGATACATCCAGAAAGTCAATGTTTGTCAAATTGTTGGTAACTATTATAGACAGGCCGAATTCTTTGAAGTTCTTTATTACAACCTCCCTAAACGTGTCCATCGTGTGGTCGTTTATATAGCTTGAAATTGCCAAGCCTTCAAACCTATGCAAAGCTGAACTATGGGTGTGTGTGTGTGCGCGCTTCCTTGAAGTATCCTAGATAACTAACCCGACGAGGTCAGTGACCTCAGCCCCGTTGTAGCTTCCCATATATGCATCGAGCGGCGAGTATAGCAACAGTAGTGTACAGTCCCAGTTACTGCATGGTGTAGTCCAGTCCACCAGTGCCAATATTGTACCGGAAGAGTAGAGTGTCCAGTGGTGGCAGTTAGAGTAGAAAATGTGTAGAAAAGCGTTTCGTTTGGAGAAAGATCAGCCACAACAGCATCCAGAACTGAATTGAAATAAATATATTTCATTGTCGATTTAGGGGGAGCTGTTTAATATTTTGGAGAGAAAAATATTTAAAGCATGTTGGAATCAGAAAGTTACGAAATATCGAACAATTCTTTTATAGAATCCTTTCCCATAAATCAAAGATTCTTTAAAAAAGAAGAAAAAGTAGAGATAATGTAAAAGGCTGCAGTGATTTGTGGCTGTTGTTGTTGTTGTTGTTGCTTGTCGATGGTTTCAAGGGTGGACAACTCATTCTGTCAGGTTCAACGAAAAGAATTCTAACGTTTCTCCCTGAAACTACAATTTTGTTGTCACTGTTTTTGTTAACACCTGCGCAAGACGTACTTTCTTGCAAATTAAAGACCTGCAAATTTAGGAGACTTCCAACAAAATACGGTTCTTATCACAAGAAAATGGTTATAAGAAAAACATTCCTATTCTAAGTCTTACTCTCTTGCTTTCTCTCTCTTAGTCTCTGTCTGCCTTCTCTCTCACCTTGTCTCTCATTATCTCATTCTCTCTCTCCCCCTCTTCACCTCTCCTTCACTATCTCCACGCACAATAATGAATACACCGTTAATTATTTTCACCTGTAATCACATTGTATTTCTGCTCGTGGCAAAATGATTTTCTCAAACCGTGCAAATCAACGAAATTTCTACTTTAAACCATTCCGTTTGTTTTGGAGTTGAATTCTATGAAGTTTGGCCTGGATTTACAGAAAGGTTTGGAAGTTGTTCAGGAACAGAAGAGAGCATCGCGTCACCCCCAGCCATGTTTTATAATCGAGAATTTAGAAGTATTATTATCAGGGAATATGAGGAGGACGGTGGGGGGTAGTAGTGGTGGTGATCGTGATAAGAGAAAGATACTCAGTATGCTGTTGTCGTTGCTGTCGTCATGGTTGTTGTTGATGTTGTTGAGGTTGTTGCTGTTGTTCTTCTTCTACTTGTTTTTCTCCTCCGCCTCCACCTCCTTTTTATCCTCCTACCTATACCAAATGCCAACATTCAAAGCAGAAAGGGCCAATGAAGGACCATGGAGAGAATTGCGAAGGAAAAAAGCAGGCATATCTTGATGTCCTCAGAATACAGACCCATACTAACATCACCACCCGTACCTGAGCCGAAGGTGTCCCTATCAGTCATAGATCAACTCAGGTGTAAGCATTCAGAGCAGTTCTCCTCTAAGGGCGTCAAGCCTCACCTGTATCAATTCATCACATGTCTCCCGGACGACTTACAAGGAAAAAGGTCAATGGTGTATTGTTTTGACTGATCACCC
>NC_043017.1:15356114-15366114 GCF_006345805.1 Octopus sinensis | reverse complement strand
CGCGTAAACGCCATACATACATATACAGACGTATGAATATGAATCTAAATTATACACATAAAAGCATGTGTACATATATTCACGCAACCGTCTCGCACGCAAGCTAAAATTCATCTATGTAGCAATTCTCATATACTGAGCAAGGAGGGGGAACGAAAGAAAGGGAAAGAGAGAAAAAAGGAACGAAAGAGGGGTGGGGGGGGGAACTTGTAGCGATGTTATTGGCATCTATAGAGGCCAGTATACATACACAAGTTTGAATTGATACATATACATACCGTCGTGTGTATGCGTGCTTAAGCACAAGCATACTTTCACTTACACATACACAGATACGCATGCTTACAAATACATATGCTTTGCTATACACAAACTTATATAAACATTCTAATTTGACAACATTGCTTTTTTTAAAAAAAAAACATTGCTTTTAAAAATGGGTGCATTAATAAAAATATATACGAAAGACATATAAAATAAAATATAACATCCTATTTTGGGTCATTTATAAATAATCAAGGTAATATAAATAATCAAGGTAATCCTATGCAATACAATAACATGAAAACAAAGTTTGTAGGTTTTTCCTAATATATATGTAGAAACAATAAGACTTTGCTATAGATCCGTCGTAGCGCTTAAGAGTCAAATCAAAATCAAAAATCAAAATACAAAATATATACTCTATCCATATGGTATATTTATATTCGACATTTTAAATTTAGCCGCGTGCCTACATAAGTTCATTAACTCACTTCTTTGATTCAAAGAATTATTGTCTTTGAATAATATGTGCATTTTTTCTAATAAGCAAAGCTTGCACTTGAAATTATATTTGTAAGCTCCATGCCTGTATGGTGCCGCCCTGTCCAGAATGCTCCATGTCACGTTGAAAGGTGGGGCTTCCTTTTCTTTTAGTTCCCAGACATATTTTGCTAGGCTGGTTTTCTTCCTATTCTCTGGGTATTTAAAAGAATTCTTATGAGAATAAAATCTTGTTTTAAATGAATTTTCTGAAGCCCCTGTGTATGTCTTGTATTCCGATGAGCCTTCCACTTGCACCTTGGCTCTATAAACTACTCCTTTCACTAGACATTTCCCTTCTAACGGACAGGAGCTTTCGTTTTTACAATTACATTTCTTAATGGGCTCGGCACCATGTCTAATCTCAATTAGCTTCCTATTATGTTGGCTAATGTAAGAGGCGAAATTTCTGCAACAAGAATAGCTAACCTTCAGGGTTCTTCTATTAAATATTCTGTAGAATTTATGACCCTGCTTAAAATGCTTAGAGACTAATCTCAAAAATTCCTTACCTATATTAGTCTTTACGGCCAAATTGAAAGCCGGGTTGAACCACAAAACTTTCCTGGTCCTAGTTCTTCGTGCAGCATTATTATTAGCATTAAGCTGGTTGAACTGGATCTTCTCCGGAATCCACTATTCTTTAATGCGCTATCGTAATAAGGTGCAGCATTATGGAATGCTGCCTCGTCCGAAGAAATTGAAGATATTCTTCTACCTACATTGCTGACTAAGTTGCTAAGGATAACTGGTGGATGGTTCGAATCTTTGCTAATATACGATAGCTTTTCATTGGGCTTACGGAAAGGTTTAAATCTATCCGATCTTACATTAAAATTTACGTCTAAAAAATCTACACTATTCAGGTTAGTATCTATCGTAATCCGTAAGCCCATCCTTTGAAAGAAAGCTATAAGGTCCTTCCTAAGTCTATCTGATTCATGGCCGTTTAGATTATGCGTGGCTATAAGGCCGTCATCCCTATATAGACCTGCATCTATAATGGGAATTCTATTTTTAGATTATGGAGAATAAAGGCTCCTATGAGCATACATAATTCAGCCCCGTCGTATGCCCCCATCGGTACATCGAAAAGAGAATCCTCAGTCTTCTTAATCCAGGTGGAATCCTCGAAAAACAGAAGCGATTTCCTCGCATGCATAATAATTTCAATTTCCGAGCTATCGATGTTGACATACTGCTTGGCGAAGTCCAATGCCCTTAGGAGCAACGTCTAGATATCGACGGGTAAAAGTCAATAATGTCGAATTGTGTGAAACTACAATTATTCTTATAGCTAATACCTTTAAACCACTCTATAACTGACTTACTATTCTTCCAAATTCTCAAGTCTACTTCACTATCTAACTTAACTAAAATACGGTCCAAAATATTTTGCTAATAATTCCTATCTCAGTTTTAGCCGGATTTATCAATCTACATTTGGGGTTTCTACTAAAATTGTCTTTATGGTCTTTCAGAGTAATAAAAGCTGGTCGTGGTGAAAGGTATTCAATCCTATCGCTAATCTTAAGATCGTTAGCTATTCCTCTTGCTTCTAAGTTCACCTCTTTGTATATATTCGTGTTGTCTTTTTGTATGTGTCCGTGACACTATTCGAAATCAGGCGTTTATAAACGTCCTTATCAAGTGCATATAAGTTCCTTGTCTTGTCAGAATTAACGAAGATCTTATTCGAGTCGTTAATCTCCTTAATTTTTCTCTCATGTTTTTTTGCAATTGGTTGGTAAATTTGCGGAATTTAATTTTCCTAATAATCTCGAAAAGGTCTTTCTCGAAGGCTTCTAATTCCGGAATCGGTGGCGGGTTTCTAGCAAAAACTGTCTGATGAACGGCAACGAGAAACTCAGAGTAACAGATTTTGTTGAATTTTCTGCTGCTTAAAATAAAGCATATTACTTACCACTGGTATTTGAGTACTCTTTTTTCCACCTTTTTCACATTTATGTGTTTACTCCGGTCTAACCCGCTCCTTGTAAAAGTTTGAGCGACTCTGCACAAGTAGGAAGAACAAACAGCTGAAAAAGATGGAACTTTACCCGCTGGATTTTTCTCAGAAAAATATACCTATCCCTGCACGGAACAATATATCAAAGGCCTTATAGAGAAAACGGAAGAGTTTATTAGAAGACTGAGATGGAAAGCCTTCTTCTTTGATAATAAACAGAAATAGAAGGTAACAAATATGGATTTAAATCTCCCAGAAACCCGCCACCGATTCCGGAATTAGAAGCCTTCGAGAAAGACCTTTTCGGATTATT
The DNA here is from genome assembly GCF_006345805.1 of Octopus sinensis. NCBI lineage: Eukaryota > Metazoa > Mollusca > Cephalopoda > Octopoda > Octopodidae > Octopus > Octopus sinensis. Next base: position 15,363,028 of record NC_043017.1, on the reverse strand, counting down.
AGGAAAATTAAATTCCGCAAATTTACCAACCAATTGCAAAAAAACATGAGAGAAAAAATTAAGGAGATTAACGACTCGAATAAGATCTTCGTTAATTCTGACAAGACAAGGAACTTATATGCACTTGATAAGGACGTTTATAAACGCCTGATTTCGAATAGTGTCACGGACACATACAAAAAAGACAACACGAATATATACAAAGAGGTGAACTTAGAAGCAAGAGGAATAGCTAACGATCTTAAGATTAGCGATAGGATTGAATACCTTTCACCACGACCAGCTTTTATTACTCTGAAAGACCATAAAGACAATTTTAGTAGAAACCCCAAATGTAGATTGATAAATCCGGCTAAAACTGAGATAGGAATTATTAGCAAAAATATTTTGGACCGTATTTTAGTTAAGTTAGATAGTGAAGTAGACTTGAGAATTTGGAAGAATAGTAAGTCAGTTATATTGGTTTAAAGGTATTAGCTATAAGAATAATTGTAGTTTCACACAATTCGACATTATTGACTTTTACCCGTCGATATCTAGGACGTTGCTCCTAAGGGCATTGGACTTCGCCAAGCAGTATGTCAACATCGATAGCTCGGAAATTGAAATTATTATGCATGCGAGGAAATCGCTTCTGTTTTTCGAGGATTCCACCTGGATTAAGAAGACTGAGGATTCTCTTTTCGATGTACCGATGGGGGCATACGACGGGGCTGAATTATGTATGCTCATAGGAGCCTTTATTCTCCATAATCTAAAAATAGAATTCCCATTTATAGATGCAGGTCTATATAGGGATGACGGCCTTATAGCCACGCATAATCTAAACGGCCATGAATCAGATAGACTTAGGAAGGACCTTATAGCTTTCTTTCAAAGGATGGGCTTACGGATTACGATAGATACTAACCTGAATAGTGTAGATTTTTTAGACGTAAATTTTAATGTAAGATCGGATAGATTTAAACCTTTCCGTAAGCCCAATGAAAAGCTATCGTATATTAGCAAAGATTCGAACCATCCACCAGTTATCCTTAGCAACTTAGTCAGCAATGTAGGTAGAAGAATATCTTCAATTTCTTCGGACGAGGCAGCATTCCATAATGCTGCACCTTATTACGATAGCGCATTAAAGAATAGTGGATTCCCGGAGAAGATCCAGTTCAACCAGCTTAATGCTAATAATAATGCTGCACGAAGAACTAGGACCAGGAAAGTTTTGTGGTTCAACCCGGCTTTCAATTTGGCCGTAAAGACTAATATAGGTAAGGAATTTTTGAGATTAGTCTCTAAGCATTTTAAGCAGGGTCATAAATTCTACAGAATATTTATAGAAGAACCCTGAAGGTTAGCTATTCTTGTTGCAGAAATTTCGCCTCTTACATTAGCCAACATAATAGGAAGCTAATTGAGATTAGACATGGTGCCGAGCCCATTAAGAAATGTAATTGTAAAAACGAAAGCTCCTGTCCGTTAGAAGGGAAATGTCTAGTGAAAGGAGTAGTTTATAGAGCCAAGGTGCAAGTGGAAGGCTCATCGGAATACAAGACATACACAGGCTTCAGAAAATTCATTTAAAACAAAATTTTATTCTCATAAGAATTCTTTTAAATACCCAGAGAATAGGAAGAAAACCAGCCTAGCAAAATATGTCTGAGAACTAAAAGAAAAGGAAGCCCCACCTTTCAACGTGACATGGAGCATTCTGGACAGGGCGGCACCATACAGGCATGGAGCTTACAAATATAATTTCAAGTGCAAGCTTTGCTTATTAGAAAAAATGCACATATTATTCAAAGACAATAATTCTTTGAATCAAAGAAGTGAGTTAATGAACTTATGTAGGCACGCGGCTAAATTTAAAATGTCGAATATAAATATACCATATGGATAGAGTATATATTTTGTATTTTGATTTTTGATTTTGATTTTGACTCTTAAGCGCTACGACGGATCTATAGCAAAGTCTTATTGTTTCTACATATATATTAGGAAAACCTACAAACTTTTTTTCATGTTATTGTATTGCATAGGATTACCTTGATTTTTATATTACCTTACCTTGATATTTATAAATGACCCAAAATAGGATGTTATATTTTATTTTATATGTCTTTCGTATATATTTTTATAATGCACCCATTTTTTAAAAGCAATGTTTTTTTTTAAAAAAAGCAATGTTGTCAAATTAGAATGTTTATATAAGTTTGTGTATAGCAAAGCATATGTATTTGTAAGCATGCGTATCTGTGTATGTGTAAGTGAAAGTATGCTTGTGCTTAAGCACACGCTACACACGACGGTATGTATATGTATCAATTCAAACTTGTGTATGTATACTGGCCTCTATAGATGCCAATAACATCGCTACAAGTTCCCCCCCCCACCCCTCTTTCGTTCCTTTTTTCTCTCTTTCCCTTTCTTTCGTTCCCCCTCCTTGCTCAGTATATGAGAATTGCTACATAGATAAATTTTAGCTTGCGTGCGAGACGGTTTGCGTGAATATATGTACACATGCTTTTATGTTTAATTTATAGATTCATATTCATACGTCTGTATATGTATGTATGGCGTTTACGCGCATCCTTTTGTGTATGTTGATATATATATGTGGATTTTAATATAAATATGTATTGCAGTATTTATAACAGGTTTAATTTCTATGCATTAATTTGTACTGTCTTCATTACGGCAATAGGTTTTTTCCTCGGTTTTTTTCCTCGGATTTTATAATTTTTATAATTTTTATAAGTTTTTTTTTTTATAATATATATACATATATTTTTGACCTTTTTGTTTATCGCTCGAAGATTGACCGTTTTTTCTAAAGGGCCAATCAAACAAGTCCATTTCTTTTTAAAGGTGTAGCGTTTGTAAGAGTATAGATTGAATTAATATATATGTTCCATTCTAGCAAAAACTGTCTGATGAACGGCAACGAGAAACTCAGAGTAACAGATTTTGTTGAATTTTCTGCTGCTTAAAATAAAGTATATATATATATATATATATGTATATATATACACACATATATATGTATATATGTGCATACATACACACACACACACGAGCATACATACAAAAAAAGAAAAAAATATCTACAAATACATAAATATGTAGCCAGTTCGTAAGCTTAAAGTCTCGTGTTTAAATCGATTGCCGGTTGTTAATATTTATTTTGAAAATGTTTTGGAAGAAGAAAAACTCTCCAAACATAAGAAAAACAAAACAAAAAAAAACATAAAAAAAACTCCCGCAAAAAAAGATTATGTGATTGTAATTAGTAAATATATTTGAAAGGGTTCTAGTTATTAATGGTGGTGGTGGTGGTGGTGGTGATTGATGGTGATTGATGGTAATGATTAAATGATGAAAATTAAGAGGACAGTGATAACTACGAGGATAGTAAGAACCAAATGGAGGAGATTATGATGATGATGATGACATTGTTGATGATGGTGATGATGATGATGATGACGGTGGTGGTGGTGGTGATGGTGGGTGAATAAAATCTCCATCAAGATAAATAAATATTTTTCGCTGCTGAGATCATAATTCGGTGTCGTTGTCGTTGTTGTTGTTGTTGCTGTAAACTAAAGAAAGCAGGAAAGACGAAGAAATAGTGACGGATGCGGGCGGGGGGGGGAAAGAGAGAATAACATTTTTTACATTATTATCAGCCTCTTGAAGTAATCAACATCATCAACTCCATCACGTCGTTGTCGTCGTCGTCCTCCTCCTCCTCCTCACCACCACCACCACTACTACTAGTAATTATTATTATTATTATTATTATTATTATTATTATTATTATTATTATTATTATTAGTAGTAGTAGTAGTAGTAGTAGTATTTGTGTTTCGAATGATTGCTTTTAATTATCCATGTTCTTTCATCTTTGATCTACGACAAACAGAAAATTAGGCAAAGAAAAAAAGCAGGCAGAAAACCACAGCAAAATCCCCTCAAAACAACTAGAGGCACACCGACCACGACCACCACCACCGCGAAAATATAAGGTATTGATTAGATTGGGTTTTTTCCTCTAGGCCTGCACTAATGTAAACAATTGTTCGATCTCGGTTTTCTCTCTCGCTCCATCCTTTATTACTTTTCTGCTTAGTTAATATGTCAATCGGTGCGTAAAACAAACAGATGCACGTCTCGGTTTGTCCTCCTACTGTAAAGGTAGAACAACGTATGTATGTATGTATGTATGTATGTATGTATGTATGTATGTATGTATGTATGTATGTATGTATGTGTGTATGTATGTATGTATGTATGTGGTATGTATGTATGTATGTATGTATGTATGTATGTATGCATGCACATGTATGTATGTATACATTGTGTATATATATATATACATACGCACTCACCCACGCGCGTACACTCACGCACACACACAGATACATACATACACAGACACACACACATACGCAATATATATATATAATACATTATTAAATAAGTATATATATGCATATATTGGGTCATCTCATAAATAATGCGGTGTTTTGGAATTGCATGAACTACCTGCATCAACTTGCTATAAAAGCAAGTAGTAATTTTATTTTCAGCTCATTCTTAGTGCACGTTTTGAAGAGTGCAGTTCGATTTTAACGGTTATTTTTTCAAAGTTATAATGGAAGTGGCAAAGGATCATATTCCGCATATTTTGCTTTTTGAGTTCAATAAAGGAAACAACGCAATGGAAAATGTGAGGAATATTAATGCAGTATATGGGGATCTATCTATCTATCTATCTATTCTATCTATCTATCTATCTATCTATCTATCTATCTATCTATCTATCTATCTATCTATCTATCTATCTATCTATCTATCTATGTATGTGTGTGCTTTAGCCATCCACATTTATTCCAGTATTAATAATCAATTTAAGAATATTGGCATATGGCTGGCAAGTATGTAATGTCAGTTACATATCAAGTATTCTAAATAACCTGACTCTACGTAGAAAGTGTAAACGTAAATGCTCGTAAAATTGCCGCCAGTAACTTTTCATATGATACAAAAGCATTTCCCCATTAACCATAGATATTATAAAATATTTAGCATAAACAACATTAAGCTAAGTTACAGCTCTGCATTTATGGATAAAATGATTGCATACTTGATATGTTAACCTTTTTAACATGCAGGTACAAGAATGCCATAAGTTATCTGCTCGACATTCAAAGCCTCAAATCCTTAGTGTTGTACGCAGATGTCTTTGGTTACGGCAACAAAATGCAAAAATATTACGTTGGTTTAATTAAGAATACTATCAAATCTAGATTCTAGGAACGAACTCACTTCCTTCAGAATCATAAACAGACAAACATACAACCGAGCGTTCCATATTTCATCAAAAGACAAGAATATAATAGCAAGAGATGGCGAATCATAGACCAGGTTGGATAAAAGCAGTCAGAATCGGAACTGCAACCTGCGTATCGCAGAGAAGCTAGTTGCATTGCGCCATTCCAGACTTATTCTGGGATATCAGCTGATATCTTTTTGTATCTATATGATCTATTAAACAACTATCCATAGCCTGTATCACACATTCTGCTTTACGTATGTTAATGTCTAAAGCCCACATTTCATGGTAACCTCAATGCTGCATCATCTCATGTCACTCGAGTTGCGACCAAGCAGCCTTCATTCCACGTTTCAACAAACGCGCCGTGCATATATGTATATATATATATATATATATATATATATATATATATATATATATATATATATAACAATTGCAGCGTGGAAGGTGTTTATAAGCCATTTAAGAAACACACAAAAGCCGTTCGATTCACTTCAACATTTAAGTTTAATTTGTCAAAATATTTTCGTCGCTAAAATCCGCGACCTGTTCGCTGACAAAGTCCGTGCTGCATCTCGGACTTTGTCAGTGAACAGGTCGCGGATTTTAGCGACGAAGATAATTTGACAAATTAAACTTAAATGTTGAAGTGAATCGAACGGCTTTTGTGTGTTTCTTAAATGGCTTATAAACACCTTCCACGCTGCAATTGTTTTCGTTTCAGCACACGATCTCAGATCAAATTACTTGCTATGCGAGTACATCTCCATAATATATAATATATATATATATATATATATATATATATATATAATATATAAATATATACAGAACGGCGTATATGTTGTCTGTTTGGAGGTTGTGCCTATATTTGTCCTACCATCACCGCTTGACAACCAGCGTTGGGGTGTTTACGCCTCCCCGCCTAAATCAGCGGTTCAGCGAAAGAGACCGATGGAAGAAGTACAAGGCTTAACAAAAGAATAATCGACCGCAGGACTTATTTTTTTGTCAAGCCTGGTACTTGTTCTCTCGTTCTTTTATTGCGGAATCGCTAAGTTACGAGGACGTAAACACAACAACGGTCATCAAGCACTAATGGAGGGGACGAACGCGCGCGCACACACACTTATACACATATACACACTTATACATATATACACTATACACACAAACTCAAACTTATATACATATACAACGGGTTTCTTTTAGTTTCCGTCTGCCAAATCCACTCACAGGGCTTTGGTGGACCTAAAGCTATAATAGAAGACACTTGCCCAAGGTGCCACACAGTGGGACTGAACCCGGAACCATGTGGTTGAGAAACAAGCTTCTTACAACGCAGGCACACCTGTGTCGATAAACAGTCTATATATATATCTATACCTATCTATCTCTCTGACTATCTATCTATCTATCTATCTATCTATCTATCTATCTATCTATCTATCTATCTATCTATCTATCTATCTATCTATCTATCTATCTATCTATCTATCTATCTATCTACCGCGAGTGTCGCGTTGCTCTCAAGCAACTCTGCCGTCCTGGGTCGACCTTAAGTGACTTCAACACAACCAAA
>NC_043017.1:15340720-15356014 GCF_006345805.1 Octopus sinensis | reverse complement strand
TCTCGCCTCTCCTTTAAAAGAAAAGAATTGAAACATTTACGTTCATGTTTGACCATTTAGGTTTCAGCATCGAATACCCCAACCATGCTGGTTCTTCCCACACACCAGACTTCCGAATCAAACTCACACAAGGGCCATCTTCTTCAAGAAGCTACATGCAGAAATACGTTCGTCTGTTATGGATCAGTGCTGAGACCGGGGACGTACGAAACGATATTACCGGTATTCAGCAGAAATGGAGCGAAATTAGGGCATTCTAAACTACATAATTCCAAAAGATACTGGATATCAAGAGATAACCAATAAATGCTTTCTGGGGCACAAAAGCAAGAAACGGAAAGTTTTTGCAATAACAGTTTCCTGAAGTCACACTTCAGCCGATAGGTAAATTGTTGCCGTGAGTTACTCTGTGATCAAAGACTATGGACAAAGTGAAGCAATGATTAAAGTGTTACGGTTCGTAAATTTGGGGCTGAAGCCAAACAGATGAAACAATATCTAGTTTGAACACATAATTGATGACGTATCTGTATACGTCATCAAAGTAGAAACCTTTGGTTGACCGATCTTGGCGTAAGCAAACTCTTGGGTTTGTAGCCTCGTAACCAGTGGCTCAGACCACAGAGCATACCTTCTGGTTTAGTCAGGTGAACCTATATATTACACCATAAAATAACAGTTTCAAAAGCTTTATGTTTCACATATTCAGCTCTCATTTATGGATTTAATCACGAAATTGTAATATTTCAAAATGGCTGCCATGCACAGATTAAAATTAAATTAATAATCTACTTTATGCAAGCGAATCTGCTGGTTTTCGCTAATTCTACTGCTACTAACGTCTATCTATCTATATCTATCTATCTATCTATCTATCTATCTATCTATCTATCTATCTATCTATCTATCTATCTATCTATCTATCTATCTATCTATGTATGTATGTATGTATGTATGTATGTATGTATCTATCTATCTATCTATCTATCTATCTATCTATCTATCTATCTATCTAACTGACTGTGTGTGTGTGTGTAAAGCCATACTGGCACATATGGCACATCTTCCATGCACATATTTTCCATTATGGATGCTAATGAACATATACGTTCATGCATACATTATGGCTGCCCTCTCGTTATCGAGTATGGCCATTGCATGAAGCTTAACTGCTACCGGTGCTGTGATCGAATGTGACTTTTTAGCCCAGTTAAAGATCTACAATGTCTTGTACAGAATTGGCAACTAAAACCTTTACCGGTAATGGCCGGCTGTAGTTGTAACTGGGCTTCATGTACCTTTGCATGTCGTTTAAGTCCTCCGACCGAATTACACTCTCTTCCACATGCCTGACAGATATGATTAGTATGGTGTGTTACACCACCACCAGTGGCCAGGTTGTCACTCATTTGTCTCGCTTTATGACTACGAAGATGACTCTTGAGTCCAGCTTTACTGAGACAGGGTCTTGCACAGACATTGCATGTCAGCATCAAAGGAAGATCCTTCCCGTCTGGAAGTGTAACAGCGATGCCCTTCCTGACATCCCTACTTACTTTCTCATGTGCAACTCGAGATTTCTCAAAAGTGGCTGTCCCCTCGTGCGCAATCCTTCTCCACCAGCTACGATCAATAGCTATGCCTTCCCATGTGTCAGGAGAGATGCAAGCATCTCTTAAGGAAGCCTTCAGCAAGTCCTTATACCTCTTTTTTAGTTTATGTTTTGGTTTTTTGGAGAAGTGTGTGGAACAGGGTCTGGATTTGTATCAGGTTTTTGTCGATCTGACAAAAGCCTTTGATACCGTCAATAGAAAAGCATTGTGGAAAGTCCTCCAGGAACTTGGGTGTCCTGAAAAGTTCCTTGCTTTGGTTAGGTCTTTTCATGAAAACATGAATGGCAGGGCGAATGTTAGAGGGAAAATGTCGGAGCCCAGTTCAATACAAAATGGAGTGAAACAGGGGAATATTCTGGCACCGACCCTATTTTCCATATATTTTGCGATGGTGTTTTGTATTGCATTCAGAAACTGCAGATACGGTGTTTACGTCCATTATCGAACCTCTGACAGCATATTTAATATCCAGGCGCCTTGCTGCAAAAACAAAGGTATTTACCTCTATCATAAGAGACCTTTTGTATGCAGATGATTGTGAGCTAGTAGAGCACACAACAGTTGATATGCAACAATTTTGAATGCATTCTCTGATGCTTGCACTGCCTTAGGATTGACAGTCAATCTCAAAAAACTGTTGTCATGCATCAACCTGCCCCTGGTAAGCAGTCAGTATAGTGTACCAAATATCTATGTTGTATGGTAAACGACTTGATGTAGTTGATCAGTTTGTTCTACCTGGGAAGCACTATTAATAGATATAGCAATTTGGATGATGAAATTCCATATAGAATTAGGAAAGCAAGTGTTGCTTTCGGAAGGCTAGAAAGGCGCCTCTGGAGTCGGCGAGACATATGCAGAAAGACGAAGATAAAGGTGTACAAGGCATGTGTGCTCCCTTCTCGTCTCTATGCCTGCGAGACGTGGGTCACATATCGATACCACCTTAAACAACTGGAACGTTTCCATCAGACGGATCTATGGCATTAAGTGGAAGGACCGCACAGTGATCTTGAAATATTGGAAGGCTCTCGGTGTGAAAGTATAGAAGCTCTTGTGTTAAAGCAAAGGCTCAGATGGAGTGGTCATCTGGTCAGGATGAAGGATTCAAGGATGCCAAAACAACTCTTTTATGGAGAGTTAGCTAAATGACCTCCGCATGCATACATACATGCATACAAACACACATACACACACTCTCTCCCTCTCCCCCCTCTCTCTCTCTCCCCTCTCTCTCTCTCTCTCTCTCTCTCTCTTTCTGACACAGATGTATGGGAAAAGAAGTGTGTTCTCACAAATGAAAGAATACAGGAGAGTGGGTTTTGGGGTTGAAAATGTACCCAAGTCTTAAAACGAGTTGTAAAATTTTAAATTTTGTAACAAATTTATTAAAATACCAACAGTCTGAATGTAAATGTATGTCTGTATATATACACTAGTATCTGTGATGGAAAATGTGTGCATGAAAGGGGAGTAGATTTATGGGCTTTTTTATAGACTAAGACGTCTATCATACCGAAAGTCTTCCACCATCCTCTCTGGTACCTTTGACCACAGTCCGCTTCATGTATTGTGGCTTCTCTGTCCACGGGAATCACTTCGTCCGCTCACTGGGATTTGTGACATTCATCTGTACACATTGCTTTTGATAGGAGTGCTATCTCGGAAACAAAAATCCTGTAGCCGTCTGCGGGTGTTAGACAGACTGCAACCCTGCTTTATCGTCGAAAACGCAATAATGGTACATTGCCTCTGCTTGGAATCCATTGTTTGCCTGCAATGAAGAAGAACAGGGAGAAGAGCTACTACAGACGAAGAATTATTCCACCAGCATGGGTAATTTCAACATACATACATACATACATACATACATACATACATACATACATGCACACGTTATATATATGGACACAGATGTATACATACATATATATAGGCAAACAGATAGGTTGACAGAAAGACAGAGAAATCGATAAAATGATAGATTGATAAAAAGGTAGCTCTGTGTATGTGTGCGTGTGTGTGTGTAGAGGGGGGGGGCGTGTCTGGGCGTCTGCGCATGGTGCGTCAACGCTCTGGTCTCTGAGTCAGAGAATATTTATTTAGATACACAATTATAGATTGTATATAAGAATTACTGACACTTGTCATACCATTCATACATACACACTTGCATACATATATATACACACACACACACATATATATATACACACACACACATACGTACATATATATACATACATACACATACACACATGTATGTAGGAGGATGGGGTCGATATGGTCAGACTCATGTGTTAGCACGTGAATGTGTATTCACGTGCACACACATAACCATTGGGTCACATGAAAACATGAGATCAACTAATGCCATGGTTCCACATTGTCTCACTCTTGGCTCTGGTAATTGGTGACAAGCATAGTTATTATACATTCGTGCAGACGCACACACATGTACATACACACACACGTGTGTGTGTGAACACATTTATGCGTGTATATATAGTTTTGTATATACATATGAATATAAAGAGACAAATACATATACATAGTTACATAGATACACACACACACACACACATATATATATATATGTATGTAAATATACATATGTATATAAATATATATATACATACACACATATATGATATATATAACATGTATATGTACTCAGGCACAAGTGTGTGCATCCATATTATAAGTATACACATATAACTACCTACGCAGGTACAAACACATACACACATCTAAATTAGTTATACGGATTCCTTAACAATCAAGACACATCAGCATGTATGACGCCCCAAATTGGCTAGGCACAAGTGCTGGCAGGATGCCATAGATACGCGGATACCAAATCCAATTTGTAACCGATCAAACTCACCAGTGTGTCCTTGGTGTGGTTTATGTATAAACAAATAAACACCAACGGTGTTTCCAAATTTGCGACTGCTGTTTCGGTTGAATATAATTAAAAGTAGTCGTCATACCACCGTGGTCGACGTCACCCTTCATCCTTTCGTGGTCGATAAAATAGATACCAGTTGCGTACAGTTGTTAGTAGCATAGACTGACCTTCCAACCACAAATTTCACGCCTTGTACCTAAAGTAGAAAGAGTTATTCAATGTAGTCGTAAGTAGATCATAATATGCAATAATCATCAGATATAATTTTAAACAGGATAGATTTTATCTGATGATGGTGGATTGTATATTATAATGTAATCTTTTACGGTTGCATTGAATAATTTTTTACGAAAACAGCTGTTGTGAACTTTAAACGCCACTCGTGTTTACTGTATTATATATATATACACATACAGACGTGCGCTTACATGTAATATGGACATGTAAACCAATAAATTCTCGAAGTGGCACAGTGAATATAGTTTATCGTATATCAATGACATCCAGAACTATCAGAACATGCTTCTAGAACTATCCAGAACAAGCATCAGCAGAATAACTGCTCCCCATACTAAATCAAACCATCGTGATATACTTGAAGGTTTATTTCTCAATTTGTCCTCTTCTAGGGCGACTTGGTGTTTTATCTCGTCCAGCGACCGCAGAGACAGCTTTTGGTTTTAAATCTTTGGTAATGATTGAACTGAAGTTTCATTCGAATATCAGATTCTTCACTAAGGGGTTTGGAAGTAAAGGGAAGTAATTCCAGAAAGTGGAATGTCTTCGGCCGGAATCAGGAACATCGTAAATTTAATGGTAAACAATCGATCCGTTTCCATGTTAGAATCATGTGTGCATTGGAATACTGTTTGTAGAAAGGTTGATTGGCGCGAAAACATTAACGACTGCAAGAATAACATTCGACTTCAGTGAATAAAGATAGGAATTCACTGTTCTCTATCTCTTGAGCATCTCTTTCTTGGTTTCTGACATAAAAAATATTGCATGCATTAATGCATGATATATATATATATATATATACATGTGTGTCTGTGTGTGTGTGTGTGTATGTATGTTTGTGTGTGTGCGTGAGTGAGTGTGCGTGAGTGTGTGTGTGTGAGTGAGTGTGTGAGTGAGTGTGTGTGTGTGGTGTGTGTGTGTAATTGTGTATTTGTATATATATATATATGTATGTAAATATACATATGTATATAATATATATATACATACACACATATATGATATATATAACATGTATATGTACTCAGGCACAAGTGTGTGCATCCATATTATAAGTATACACATATAACTACCTACGCAGGTACAAACCACATACACACATCTAAATTAGTTATACGGATTCCTTAACATCAAGACACATCAGCATGTATGACGCCCCAATTGGCTAGGCACAAGTGCTGGCAGGATGCCATAGATACGCGGATACCAAATCCAATTTGTAACCGATCAAACTCACCAGTGTGTCCTTGGTGTGGTTTATGTATAAACAAATAAACACCAACGGTGTTTCCAAATTTGCGACTGCTGTTTCGGTTGAATATAATTAAAAGTAGTCGTCATACCACCGTGGTCGACGTCACCCTTCATCCTTTCGTGGTCGATAAAATAGATACCAGTTGCGTACCGTGTTAGTTAGACTGACCAATTTCACGTTGTACCTAAAGTAGAAAGAGTTATTCAATGTAGTCGTAAGTAGATCATAATATGCAATAATCATCAGATATAATTTTAAACAGGATAGATTTTATCTGATGATGGTGGATTGTATATTATAATGTAATCTTTTACGGTTGCATTGAATAATTTTTTACGAAAACAGCTGTTGTGAACTTTAAACGCCACTCGTGTTTACTGTATTATATATATATACACATACAGACGTGCGCTTACATGTAATATGGACATGTAAACCCAATAAATTCTCGAAGTGGCACAGTGAATATAGTTTATCGTATATCAATGACATCCAGAACTATCAGAACATGCTTCTAGAACTATCCAGAACAAGCATCAGCAGAATAACTGCTCCCCATACTAAATCAAACCATCGTGATATACTTGAAGGTTTATTTCTCAATTTGTCCTCTTCTAGGGCGACTTGGTGTTTTATCTCGTCCAGCGACCGCAGAGACAGCTTTTGGTTTTAAATCTTTGGTAATGATTGAACTGAAGTTTCATTCGAATATCAGATTCTTCACTAAGGGGTTTGGAAGTAAAGGGAAGTAATTCCAGAAAGTGGAATGTCTTCGGCCGGAATCAGGAACATCGTAAATTTAATGGTAAACAATCGATCCGTTTCCATGTTAGAATCATGTGTGCATTGGAATACTGTTTGTAGAAAGGTTGATTGGCGCGAAAACATTAACGACTGCAAGAATAACATTCGACTTCAGTGAATAAAGATAGGAATTCACTGTTCTCTATCTCTTGAGCATCTCTTTCTTGGTTTCTGACATAAAAAATATTGCATGCATTAATGCATGATATATATATATATATATATATACATGTGTGTCTGTGTGTGTGTGTGTATGTATGTTTGTGTGTGTGCGTGAGTGAGTGTGCGTGAGTGTGTGTGTGTGAGTGAGTGTGCGTGAGTGTGTGTGTGTGTGTGTAATTGTGTATTTGTATATATATATATATGTATATATGTATATATATATATGTATATTTATGAACACACACACACACACACACATATATATATATATATATATATATATACACATACAGAGTGGGGCAAAATGACCTGACACATTTGTAGGTTTAATAAACGCTGAATAGAATAGATAATGAAAAAAGTGTTTTTATTTTCAAAATGTACATATAATGCCATTTTGTTTCATTCTGTTTGTGATTACTCATATGGATTGGGCAGGCGAGCATCGCGCTTTCATTGTGGAAACGTTTATCAAGAACAAAGAATTGGTAACTGCAACGCAAAGAGCTTTCGGTGTACACTTTAGACTCGATGGACATGATCCCGTACCTGCTCGAAACACGATTTTATTATGAGTCACCAACTTCAGAGCTAATGATTCAGCATTGAGACAAACATCAAGCGGCCGCGGACCGCCAGGACTGCGCAAAATGTGACGACAGCAAGAGCTTCAATTCAACAGCTCCCATGACGTTCGGCAAGGGAACACGCCGCTGCTCTTGGACTTTCAGGAAGAAGTTTGAGAAGAATTCTTCACAAGGAACTGCAAATGCATCCATACAAAATGCTGTTGGTACAGGAACTCAGCGAAGGAGACCATGAGAATCGTAGAATATTGTGTTTGGAAATACAACATGTCCACTCATGCTGCTATTGTGCTTTTCAGTGACGAGGATCATTTCAACAGAGTGTAGACAATAATAACAAACATTTGAATGAGATAATTTTAAAAACAAATTGAAATTAAATGGTATTATTTTTCATTGTTTTCTCTATTTCGCTTTTATTAAACATACAAGTGTCGGATCATTTTGCCCCACCCTGTATATTATCAATATGTATAAATCTATCTATATATATTCCTGCTATCTCTCTCTCTCTCTCTCTCTCTCTCTCTCTCTCTCTATATATATATATATTATATATATATATTATATATAATATATATATATATACACAGCGTGGTGTGTATGTATGTAGTTTCACTGAGCAATCACTGTTGGAAACAAACGTGTTTTTCATTGGTTGTGAAATGTGCCTTGTACTAAATAAGGTAAAATTTGATTGGTTCTAATGAGACACATTAGTGTTGGTCATTTATGTAGGTGTGGGGTGGGAGAGTAGGAAGTGAGTGGTTATGGAATGGAAAGTGTGGGAATGTGTATGTGGGGTGAATAATATATGGAAGTTCCTGTGATTAATATTAAGCGATATATATATATATATATATATAATATATATATAATATATTCACCCGTATATCTATGTATAATATGTAATAACGTAGCATATATATTCACTGTTGACGTGTTAATTTGTTAATTTGCAACAATTGTCAAAAAGCGACTTTTTTGCTATCCTCAGCCGATTCCACATAAATGATTCCATTCCATCAGAATATCTTACTATGAAGAATTTCGCTTCTGAAACTTAATGGTGTTCATGCGAGACGTGACTTCTGCCAAATCAAACCAATTTGGAATCAAATATTCCTTAGATGAAAAGGGTTATGAAATATCAATCGTATGACCAAACTTTTGTCTTCCTTGGTGGAAGTTCTGGAGAAAGAACCATGGTAATACACACACACACGTCATATTACATAAGATGTATATATATATATATATATATATATATATATATATATATGAAGGCATATGACTCAGTGGTTAGAGCGTTGGGTATACAATCATGAGGTAGAGCGTTCGATTCGCGAAGCGGGTTGAGTGTTATGTTCTTGAGCAAGACGCTTTATTTGACGTCGTTCCAGTTCAGCTGCAGAAATGAGTTGCAATGTCAGTGCCAATCCCTTGGAACAACTTTGTGACGCAACTTCGGCTGGTTTGATGAATCGGTCGAAGTCCTACAACCGTTCCTGTTGTAAAAGAACAAACCTCACGATGTTGTTCTAGCCAACCAGGGCTTTGCATTCCTGCACCCAAAAATTGAAGAATGCTTCTGCCACCACACAGCGTGACATCAAGGATGCTCAAAACGATTGGTAACTTCGAAAGGCGAAAGAAATTCAACGTTTTGCAGTTCTGCAACTCGATTGTGAGAAACTTCGGCCCCATGCAGAAAGGTGAGATCATCGAATGGCATATTACTGAAAGAGAAAACTGCGATACTTCAAAGGTGAACCGAATCTTTTCAAGAACTTTTCAATCGAGTCAACCCCACGGACTCCGCGGCTCTTGAAGAGGTTCCAGATCTTCCTGTCCTGACAAAGCTTAACATACCTCCAGCACTTGATGAAGTCCAACAGACGATCTACTTTCTCAAAAACAGTAAGTCTTCTGGTGAAGATGGGATCCTAGGAGAGACCTACAAGTATGGTGAACGTCACCTTACATCTCATCTTCACTCTGTTGGCAAGGGAAGAGTATATCTGACAGGTGGAAACACTCCAATATTTGCCAGAATCTGCAAACCCAAGGGCAGCTGTGCAGAGTGCGACAACAGCAGGAGGAATCTCTCTCCTGGATAACGTCTGTCTCCTAATCTCATCCATCGTTTGCTACTTCCTGTTGTAAACCTGGATATCTTCGAGTTCCAATATGGAAGCACTTTTGACATAATGTTTATAGCCCGTCTTCTCCACGAAAAGTGTCCTATATATAGACATACATGTATACTTTTATTTTTTTATGCGTTTCAGCCAAGCGTGGCTGAGGGCATGATGGGGCACCGCATGTGCATGTGTGTGTGTATGTCAGACTGTATAATATATATATATATATATATATAATATATATATATGTGAAGGCGCATGGCTCAGTGGTTAGGGCGTCGAGCTTACGATCGTGAGGTTGTGAGCTCGAATCCCGGACCGGGCTGCGTGTTGTGTTCTTGAGCAAGGCACTTTATTTCACGTTGCTGCAGTTCACTCAGCTGTAGAAATGAGTTGCGACGTCACTGGTGCCAAGCTGTATCGACCTTTGTCTTTCCCTTGGATAACACTGGTGGCGTGGAGAGGGGAGGCCGGTATGCATGGGCGACTGCTGGTCTTCCATAAACAACCTTGCCCGGACTTGTGTCTAGGAGGGTAACTTTCTAGGTGCAATCCCATGGTCATTCATGACCGAAGGGGGTCTTTACTCTTTTATATATATATATATATATATATATAAAATATACATATATTTGAATTTGAAAACTCCACTAGAATGGACGAAAGCGCTAATATATGATATATGATGTATATATATGATGTATATATATGATGTATATATATGATGTATATAAATATCTGTAAGTCTAAAACCGTCCGAATTTCTGAGCATCTCATTTCTTCTAATATAAAATACCTGTACATCATCTCCAAATTTTCTAACATATATATGAATATATATTTATGTATATATTTTTTATTTATCTAGTTTCAGCTCACAAGCTGTGGCCATGCTGGGGCACCGCCATTTGGTGTTGCTACATGATTTTACTTCACGAGTGCTTTTTAGCAATTGCCATTTGGTGCATGAGAGAGTTCGATGCAGTTGCCCTCATCTGCACCTCCTGCCGCGAAGTTGGTTCATCTGGGACACCTGACAAGATTTTAAAGACATCTGCGTCAACCCCATGCATGTCTCTTAGGTTCTTCGGGAGGATATTGAAGAGCTGTGGGCCTCGGAAGCCCAGGCTATCTTGTCCTACATCTTGATGGCAAATTTGGAGTCCTTGGCACTATGCAGTGGCGCCCAGTTCTGGCATTTGTGTAACTCTCGATGCCAAAGTTTGGGACAGGTCCTTCTAGGATCTTCCAGATGTATATTATGGCATATCTTCCTCGTCTACGCTCTAATGAATAGAGTCTCAATCTCTTGAGTCTTTCCCAATAGCTTATATGCTACACAGAGGCTATCTTCTTCGTGTAGCTTCGTTGGATCGCCTCAAGTTCTGTGATTAACTTGACACTGGTTGGTGACCATAGCTGAGAGCAATAGTCAAAGTGGCTTAGGACAAGTGTCCTCCAAAGGACCATCATGGTTTCCTGGTCTCTTGTTCTGAAGGTTCTAAGAATCCATCCGGTCAGCCGCCTGCATTTCATTGCCAATTTAGCAACATGCACATGAAAGGTTGCATCATCACTCATGTAAATACCCAGGTCACGCACTGATTGTGCCTCTGGGATTGCAGTACCTCCAGGTCCAGTGTATTTATTGGGTATTGCATTTAGTTTTGCGTGCTGATAGCATAGAGCTTGAAACTTTTCAGCATTGAGCTGCATGCTATTCTTTTCAGCCCACTTATATATTTTGTCCAGCTCACATTGCAGGTGCTTAATGTCTTCAGGGTTCTGTATTGCCTGTGAAACTTTTGTATCATCTGCATAACTTGTGATTGTGGCTCTCTGCGTGGCTGAGGGCATGTCTGAGAGGGCCATTATGAACAGTAGTGGTCCCAAAATAGTGCCTTGCGGAACACCGCTCATGAAGCCATTCTCCCAATTTTCCAACTATGCCAAGATCCCGCAGTTTGTGACATAGCATTCCATGATCGACTTTATCAAAGGCCTTTGCAAAGTCGAGATATATGACTTCCACATTTGAGTGGTTGAGCAGTCGTTTCAGCACCAAGTCATAGTGTTGTAGGAGCTGAGTTAAGCAGCTTCTTCCTGGTCGGAAACCATGTTGGGTGTCCGGCAGCAAGTCATTTTCTTCAAGGAAGGTGATTAGTTTCCTTCTGACTATTCGTTCCATGACCTTGCTGATGTGTGAGGTCAGAGAGATAGGTCTGTAGTTCTTGGCCTCCGCTTTGTTACCTCCTTTATGAATAGGGCATATTTTACCTTCCTTCAGTTTTCTTGGAAGTTTGCCAGTTGCAAGGAAGCTCTGAAAGAGCAACTGCAATGGTCTTGCTAGGACTCTCTTACATACTTTTAGAATGATTGCTGGGAATCCATCTGGGCCAGTAGCTGAGTTTGTTTTCATTTCATCGTCTTTATTACATCGTCTTCCTTTATATTGATGTAATCAATCATCGCTGCCTCCGATTTTATATCTGCAGTGTTAAAGAAGTCAGTTGGATTGCTGACTTGAAAATGCCCTAGGGGTGGCGTGAAAATACTCTTGAATTGCTCATTTAGTATTTCACTTACCCTCATTGGATTTCCTGTGAGTGTGCGAGCCTTTTCAAGGAGTGGCCCTATCCTACAGTGCACCGTAGCTGTTTCTTTGGCATACCTGTAGAAAGCTCTGGGGTTAGATTTTATGTTGTCTATAGTCCAGGCTTCTTTGTCTGCTCTTTCTTTTTCATGGGAGAGTTGCAGACATTTTTCAATTTCCAACAGTTTTATTTTCAGGCGGGACTTTTCACTGCTTTCAATTTGTTTGTTTACTTGATTTGAAACTTTTGTACGCCGTCTCAGAATTTTCCTCTCTCTGGGGATTTTGCTCTTGTGTACAGTGGCCTTTCTCTCTGGGACACATTTGTAGCATATGGCTTACATTACAGACATGAATTGTTGAAGTTTCATGTCGATGTCTGGCGAAGATGTCTGTATATATACAATATATACATACGTACATACATACATATATACATATACATATATATATGTGTATGTTTGTATGTATGTATGTATGTACTTATGTATATATCGTTTAGACACGCGCACAGACACACATACGCACCCATCCGTCCACATGCTTTGACGGATTAAACTGTTCTAGGAATCCTGGCCAAGTCTCAAATCTAAGAATATCTCTTTCTATTCCACCCACAAGTCTCCGACATCGTTAACATACCTGAACATTCTCTCCTTCATTCCCTCGCCAATCTAAAAAATAATTGGGCAATAAAAACCCCCAAAAAACAACAAACAAACAAACAATTTTTTATTTATCGATTGCTTCTGTTCTTTTATTATTTTTGTATTCTTTATTAAATATAGAAAATAAATCTATAATGTATTGTTCATACTTTCAATAATAATAATAATAATAATAATAATAATAATAATAATAATAATAATAATAATAATAATAAAATTATAATAATAATAATAATAATAATAATAATAATAATAATAATAAAACAACAACAATAAACGAATCTCCAAACATATTCTAGTCTTTTAATTTTGTAGTTGAACTTGAGCAACCTTTCACACTGCACACATCTCTCGCTTCTTTCAGTTTTATTTCGTTTTGCCATTTTGTTTCAATTTACCACAGAAACATGGCGGCACAACAAAAGTAAAGAGACAACGATTCTATAGTTTGGATTGCTTAGATTTTATGCAGCGGAAATAGGTAACAAAATGGAGGAGAATCGGAAGTGGTTTTAACAAAGGGAAATTTAGAGGAATATCCAGACGAGAACCAAAAAATATATTTACTTGGAAAAGAAGAAAAATATGCAAGACACTTTCTGCAGCAAGTCACTTTGGTACAGGTTTAATAAAAGCCTTGCTGGATAGAAATATTTTCTCAACAAAATCAAATCAATGTGTGTGTGTGTGTGAGAGAGAGAGAGAGAGAGACTGTGTATCGTTGTGTGTGTGTGTGTGTGTGTGTGTGTGTGTTATGTATGTGTATATGTATGTTTATATAGTATATACGCATACATGCATACGTATGTAAATATTATAAACACTCATAAACTGATGCATATATATATATATATATCATATAAATAAATAAATAAAATAAACATATAAATAAACAAATATATATATATTTATGAAATATATATAGATACATAGATAAATGTATAATCTTTAATATTTACAACTACACATAAAACAGTCAATGGTAATTGAAGGAACACTCAATACTCTGATGTAGAGTAAAGTTTATTGGTACACATTAAAGTTTGGCAGTGTCCCTGAAACTCTACTTATACACATACATACTTGCATACATACATACATACATACATACATACATACATACATACATACATACATACATGCATACATACATACATACATACTTGCATACATACATACATACATACATATGAGAATTCGTTTTGGGGTTTGAAAATGTACCTGAATGTATCTGAATCTCAAAACGATTAGTCGCTTTTAAATGTAATATATTTATTGAAATACCAAACCGGTTTCGACAATTTTTTGCTTTTCACTGATGCAAATAAATAAAAAGAAAGCTTTTAGGAGAGTTTAAGTCTAAATCATCAAATATTCAAATGTTCACAGACATTTTATCGACAGGGGTAAATAGTAATATCAGTGTAAACGTTCGGTGAAGATCATAAAGCTTTCGAACTCAAACACGCGAAGAAGGGGAAAAGATCCGTGCACTTCGACTAAAATTGAGAAAAGAACTACACTCACCACGACAGAAATTATCATAAAACATTTTTTCTTTCTCGCCATCTTATTCTCTTTCTCCTCACCATTTTTATATAAAAAAAACTCAATATGACAGACTGTCACTAATGTGGATTTGTTATGATCTTCACCGAACATTTGACCATTTGATCGTTTAAACGGATTTATCTGATTTTTACCTTGTAACTTTAAAATGTTCTAAACCCTTTATTTATTTTGTTTGTTCCATTGATAAGGAAAGAATTGTCTAAAGCGGTTTGGTATTTCAATAAATCTATTACAAAATTTAAAAACGATTCAGTTACATGCCCTCCCCCCCAATTTCTATGTTTTTTCTGCGCAGGAATAAACTCCTCCCCCTCTCTCTCTATATATATAATATAGATAAATGACAGAAAATGGATTATTTAAGACGATCACAATCGTTTCTATACATCGTTACACCCGTATTATATTGTTGAGCTGATATAATTAACATACTGTGGAATACCTACCCTTCATCAATGGTGATTCTTTCGCTCGATCCTACTCTTATTTCACTCTCTGTAATTCATATATTAAAGCGGATTCTATTGCAGAACGAATCCAGATGTTTCGTTCTAACAGAAAACGGTCGGTTTTCAACATCTTATCACATTATTATCTCAGAACAACCCAACTTTATCCTTTATTCTTCGCTGCTTTCTCTTCCTCATAATCTGACCATCGAGATAGAATTACAGTTCATAGTTAGCTCGACATTTCCTTTTGTTGTGTTTATTTCTTGCTTTCTGATGATATTTGTGGTTTGTCA
>NC_043017.1:15305720-15333220 GCF_006345805.1 Octopus sinensis | reverse complement strand
ATGCGTGTGCGTACTGTGTGTCTGTTTGTTTATGCATAAATATACATATCCATATATATATAAATATATATATATAATATATATATATATATATATATATATAATATATATATATAATATATATATATATATATATATGCATATGTGTATATATGCATATATGCATGTATGAATAGAGTAAGCCAACGATCGATAAGTTGGATGCGTGAAGGAAGCAATGATAAAAAAGTGTAATAAAAGCAGGATTCTACGCCAGTCATGGTCTGGTGATTAGCTTCATCGTTATGGAATTTATTTCATGGATTAGCACCGAACTATAACTGCCATTTATTAATCAAGAGATGTATTTCTTCACACATCCGCAAGTATTGCGTACTTGCTACTTTTTTGTTAAATTACTTGTAAAGTATTATTATATACATACATGCATACACACATATACATATTTGTATATGTCTATGTGTGTGTATGTATATATATATATATATATTATATATTATATATATATATATATATATAAATGCATATGCATGTTGTCTGCTTTTAGTAGAGGTAATGAAAGAGGAGTGAAAACGAACCGAGATTTAATGAATTGTGAAGTCTTGCATCGTTGAGTCCCGTTGATAAATTGATGTTGCGGCCATAATTAGGCAGCGCATCCTCTGTTGCTATGGCTGAATAATGTTAAATTGGTCGTCATTGTTAGAGAGACATTTCTAAAGCTGCAGCTGTTGGCACACGCTACCAAAGCGTGACCAAACTCACCAACTACGACGAAATTCTGTCGAGAACTAATTTGTTCCGCCATATTTGATGACATCACTTCCGCCCCTCTGCTCACCAATTGTTCTTACTCCACGGGATTCTGCGGTTCTTTGCAGTTTTATAGATTATCTGATTAGAATGTCATCGATCACAAATTTCAGTCTTGGTCTTCATTTACTGCTAATCCTAAACCAATAAACAAAGTGATAAAGTCTTTCTACTGTGACTGGTCATGTTAGAAATAGCAGCCAAGTCTCTCTCTTTTGAAACTCTACTGTCTAAAAATTGTCATATCGGTATGGGAAAAATAAGAGATGGCGGCAGTCTGTCTGTCTACCTGCATGTCTGTTTGTCTGGCTCTCCACCCATCTGTCTATCTATTCGCGAAATATTGTTAGTGTTAGAGGACTCTGGCTATCGCTCTGGCTTGCTGTTGCTGGCGACTGAGGACGGGCCTGATAGCTCGAAACTGAGTCAGTCTTACGATCCTGTTACCTGCTACAGGGTGGTAGGGGCTTCGCTCCCCCTGCTAGCAATTTATTGTGTGTAAAGTGTGCAGAGTCGCGCCGACAGCCACCCGGCAGGGAATCTGCCTGGAGTTAAACTAATAGTAACATTCAACAGCCACTTTGATGTGGCGACTGTCTTTACTATATATATATATATATATATATATATATATTATATATATATATATATATTATATATATATATATAACAAAAGAGTTGGTATATTTCCACGAAAAAATATAGGAAAATTTGTTGTTGAAGAACTTGTAATTGTTTTTAGATAGTTTTTTTTACATACATACCAAACTAATTTCAACAATAGTTTTTGTTTATCAATGGTAAAAAATTAAAATTATGAATTAGAAAAACATGTTTAAAAGATTCAATATTTACAAGTTTCAATAGTATCAAATATGATTTCAATGTTCATAACATTCAATAATATAATAAATGTGGATCATCTTGCACAAAATTCAATAGTGTTAGAAGTGATCGATAAGAATTGTGGCTCATCAAAGTTTCGGCCATACTGGGTTAAGAGGGAGAAAAACAAGAGAGAAACGAAGATGGTAAAGGAAGGGTTTTGTTTATAGTTTCTATGATTCTTTTTCGGTCGTGTGCAGGGACTTTCGCGTGGAATAGCGTTTTTAGGAATCCGGTGTATTTTCCCGTGAACGAATCAAAAATCAGATCCGTTCACGGAAAAAAAATTATAAATGCATACATACATATATATCAAAATAATCAACAAGGATATCCAGACGTAATGCAGTACGATCGTTTCATGCGACTCCATTTAATTGAACAATGCAATCATTTCATTATATCAATAATTGCATTGTTCACTTAAATGAACTTGCATGAAACGACCGTACTGTATTACGTCTGGATATCCTTGTTGTCTATTTTGATTTTAATCACCCTATTTTGAAATTGTAATGATAATACCGTACTAAATTCTGGTGCTTCAACTAAAGTACCATATTCATCTGAATCTATATACATGCATACATACATACATACATACACACATACATACATACATACATACAAATAGACAAACACACACACACACTCACACACACACACACACACACACACACACACACATATATATATTTATATATATATATAAGCTTTCAGTCATACTGTAACAACTCTTATCCTTCATTTGCCCCCAGGACGTTGGATGTGTCTCGTCAAGTGATTGTAACAAACATGCAGATTAAAAGTAAATAATGATAGACCTAAATGTAAGTCAGGAAAGAAATAACGAAGCTGAGGAGAAGAATGTTGGGCCACAAGCATTGACTGAAAGGCGATCGTCTGCCGAAACGACTCAAGATCTTGAAGAAAAAGGAAAATATAATGACCCTAGAAAAAACAACCCGGAAAATGATGTGAAACAGAATTTGAAGACCACATGTTTGTTGAACAACACAGAAAATCTATCATTGAAATGAAGCAAGAAGTTCTGAATGAGCTTGCAGTTGTAGGCCACACAACTATGAATGATAGGGAGCCACTCCATAAACTCTCAAATGCACACCAACATAAAACACAAATAAAAATTGGCAACTGCGTAACACAGGAAATCATACAACAACTAAAACCCGATCTTAATAAATTAAATGAAATTATTTACTCTGTCGCTAAGGTAATCGAAAGACGCTGTTTAACACCCAAAAAGCCAACAATACCAAATTCGAAAAGAAAATCAAACTGGAGGAGTAGAATTGAAACTGAAATTGAATCATTGCGAAGGGAGATATCAATATTAACTGAGCTAACCTCTGGAAATGATGTAAGATCAAGAAAAGGCAGGAAGATTGTGAGAAAATATGGACACTCAACAAGAGAAGAACTAATGTCAGCGAAAGAAACACTTAAACAAAAAGTTCCAGTAAAAGCTCAGAAAATACGCAGATTTGAGAAAAGAATCAAATTCTACAAACAAAATAGGATGTTCAAATCCGATGCCAAATCATTTTACAGGGAAATAGGGAAAGAAAAAATAACCATTGAAAATCCACCCCTAATGGAAGAAGTTGAAAACTTTTGGAAGGGGATCTGGAGTGATGAGAAACCATACAATGAAAATGCAGAGTGGATCAAACGCACCCAAGATGACTACAAAAATCTACAAGAACAGGTATGGGAAGACATCTCAATCGCCGACCTAAGGAGAGCACTAACAAAGGTTAGTGGAAATCCCCTGGTATTGATAGAGTACCAAAATTCTGGCTCTCATCACTCTCGTCCGCACACAAAATGTTAGTAATACTATTTAATAGTATTATGAAAGACCCGAAAAAAACGCCATTGGATGGCAAAAATAACAAAACGAAAGAACCAAAAAACTACCGGCCTATAACATGTTTATCTACTACCTATAAGATTTTGACATCTATTCTAGTAGAGAAAACATATACGTTTATGGAAGAGAATAACCTCTTTCCCACTGAACCAAAAAGGATGCAGACGAGGCTCATACGGATGCAAAGATCAGCTCCTAATTAATCGATTGATCCTTGAGAACTGCCATAACAAGCGCAGAAATCTCAGCTCTTCATGGATTGATTATAAAAAAGCCTTTGACAGCATACCGCATTCGTGGATTCTGAAATCGCTGGACATTTTCAAAATTTCACCTGTGATTTCAGATTTTTTAAAGTATAATATGTCACTATGGAACACGAAGCTCCAATTACATCATTCTAATGGAGGCGCGCAAACAACATTAGCATAAACTGTGGAATTTTCCAAGGTGACTCACTTTCACCGCTAATTTTCTGCATAGCACTAATACCACTCTCAAGTGAACTGAATAGAACAGGATATGGCTACAAAATTGACAACAGGAAAATAAGCCATCTATTTTATATCGATGATTTAAAGCTATATGGCAAAGATGATGAAGAGCTTGAAGGATTATTACATTCAGTGATGATATCGGGATGGAGTTTGGCCTTGAAAAGTGTGCCAAAGCCACTTTTAAGAAAGGGAAATTGGTAAAGTCTTGTTCAATCGAAATAGATGTCGAAACAGTAATAAAGGAACTTGAGCAGGAAGAAACCTATAAATACCTAGGAATAAATGAAGGCTCTGGTATCCAGCATGCAAGCATGAAAGAGAAGGTTAGGAAGGAATGTTATAGAAGAGTTCGAGCAGTCCTGAAGTCTGAGCTGAATGCATATAATGTGTTAGCCATAAATTCCTTAGCAGTACCAGTTGTTCTTTATAGCTTCAATGTGCTTAACTGGAATACCAGTGAAATAATGAAAATTGACAGAAAAATCCGCAAGCTACTGACTTGTAATAAGATGCACCATCCAAAGGCAGACGTGGATCGTCTTTACCTTTCCAGAGCTCAGGGAGGTCGAAGTTTGATCCAGCTTGAGCTTATATACAAAACCACCACAATTGGACTGGTCAAATACCTTGAAACAACCAACGATTGGATGCTAAAACTTGTTGAAAAACATGAAAGACTGAAAAGACTTCACTCTATTCTTAAAAAGAGCAAACAATTCGTTGCTGATCTCTTAGATACCCACCAGATTGATCAGGCTGAAGGAAATGCGCCAACTGCAGCTGCAAAGAAAATTAAATTTATTGCAAAGACAAAAGCACATGAAAATTTAGCTAGCAGATGGGACAGAAACCTCTCCATGGCAAGTGTGTGGCCCGTAGCAAACAAGCTGATATCGACCAGAAACACACGCAAAGCTTATTAACCAAAGCTTATTAACCTGGAACCACCAAGCCAATGTGATAAAAAATGGTGCTGACCCAAAATGCTAATTCTGTAACGATGAGATTGAAACAATAGACCACCTAATCTCAGGGTGTAGAGTCTTAGCACCTGCAGAATATAAAGCAAGACATGACAGAGTCGGCCAGTATTTACATTGGACAATATGTCGGTATTATAAAATCAAAACCTCTGACAAATGGTATAAACACCATCCTAAAGCTGTGACTGAGGGAGAAAATGTGTCGATTCTATGGGACTTCCCCGTGCAGACCGACAAGACTATAAAAGCTAATAAACCGGATATTATTATAAAACATCAGACAAAAAAGATGTGTTTATTAATTGACATGAGTATCCCTTGCGATCACAATATAGCGGCGAAAGAATTTGACAAGATTAGTAAATATAAAGACCTTCTAATAGAAATTGAAAAAAATGTGGCATCTCAAGGCGACTACAGTACCAGTGATTGTAGGATCTCTAGGAATGATAAAAAAAGGTACTGAAACCTATTTGAAAATGATTCCAGGCTTACCATCACTACAGGAAGT
Organism: Octopus sinensis; assembly: GCF_006345805.1. Lineage (NCBI taxonomy): Eukaryota > Metazoa > Mollusca > Cephalopoda > Octopoda > Octopodidae > Octopus > Octopus sinensis. The sequence goes on along the minus strand of NC_043017.1, from coordinate 15,327,637 downwards.
GCAACAAATCGTATTATCTGGAACGGCTCATGTACTGAGAAGAGCATTATCGCTGTGAAAACAACATCCATCCATGAATTTATTTATTTATTAATTTTTAAATACATATTTTGTCTGTGAATTTGCGTGTGTAATCTGGGAATGCATACAACAAGCTTCTCTGCCCTAGGTGTACGGAAAACACTCGGCGAGAAACGGAAGAAAATTTGAAGAAAGAAGGAAAAAAAAAAAAAAAATAATAATAATAATAATAATAATAACACTAGCCATTAACAAAGTAGCACCAACAATCATAAAATAGAGCACTCTATGAATAAATGGCAAACAGTCCTACACCTCCAAACAAAAGAGGGACTCATGAAAACCAAAGACATCCCCATTAGGAGAGGAATATTCCAGGGAGGCACGCTCTCTCCACTCCTTTTCTGCTTGGCACTGTCACCTCTATCTGATATGCTAAATAGAACTGGATGCGGATATAAATGTTACGGCAAAACGATCAGCCACCTTTTATATATGGATGACCTAAAACTATACGCTGCAAATGACAAACAGCTGGAAACACTATTAAAGACAGTTCATGGATTTACCAAAGAAATAGATATGAAATTTGGATTAGAAAAATGCGCCAAAGTAACCATGAAAAGAGGAAAACTAGTTAAGAGTAACAACATCACACTAGATAAAACCAATGAAATAAAAGAATTAGACCAAAGCCAAACTTACAAATACTTAGGAATCCATGAACTAGACAAGACACAACACACACAAATGAAAGAGAAAATAAAAAAAGAATATTATAGACGAGTTAGATCAATACTAAAAACAGAGCTCAATGCTAAAAACAAGATAATAGGTATCAACACTTTAGCTGTCCCAGTTATAAGTTACAGCTACAATATCCTTAACTGGACACGAAATGAACTGTCCAAAATAGATAGGAAAACAAGAAAAATACTGACAGGATCTAGGATGCATCACCCAAAATCTGACATAGAAAGACTATATATACAACATATAGAAGGTGGTAGAGACCTTATACAGCTGGAAAACTACTATAAAATAACCACCATAGGACTGCAAAAATATCTACTTCAGAAGGAAGGAAAACTGATCCAGATAGCAGCAAAACACGAGCAAAACAAAAAAATGTTCTCAGTATTTAAGGAAGCTGACAAATACAAACAAGAAATCACACCACCTAATAAACACGAAGAAGAAGAAGAAGATGATGAAGAAACAACAAAAGCTATAAAACAAATGAAATCCAAACTAAAAATAGAACAGCAACGAACCATGATAAAACGATGGCAAGAAAAGCCCCTTCATGGTAAATACTGCACTAAACTAAACGCAAAAGAAATAGACAAAGAAAAATCCCAGCAATGGTTGAGAAGCTCAGGACTCAAAGCAGAAACAGAGGGATTTTTAATTGCAGCACAAGACCAAAGCCTCCCCACCAGAAATTACCAAAAACATGTAATGAAAAGAAATATTACAAGTAACTGCAGAATATGTGGAGATGGACAAGAAACAATAAACCATATTATCTCTAGCTGCCTAGTCCTGGCTAAGAAGGAATATATTCACAGACATGACAGAGTTGGAACCTACATACATTGGAAGCTATGCCAACATTATGGAATAACAACAGAAAAAAGATGGTATAGGCACACACCAGAAAATGTGACAGAATACGAGAAAGCAACCATACTCTGGGATATGCCGATACACACAGATAGAGAAATTAAGGCCAACAGACCAGATATAGTTGTCAGAGATCATGAAGAAAAAAAATGCTTTCTAATTGATGTATCAATACCGGCAGATGACAACGTGTCTCTAAAAGAAATGGAGAAACTCTCAAAATACAAAGACCTGGAAATAGAGGTAACTAGAATGTGGAATCTGAAAACAGAAACAATTCCTATCATAGTAGGTGCATTAGGCATGATAAAAAAATATTCAGATAAATACATAACAAAAACACCAGGACTTACAAACGTATATGACATACAGAAAATTGCACTACTAGGCACTGCACACATCCTACGCAGAACACTTTCCATACAATAACCATCAGAGCATCACAACAAATCACAGCACATACCCAAGGCACACAGAGCTGCGCTCGGTAGTGAAGTGAAAGCACGCTATAAAAATAAAACTACTGAAAATGATAATAATAATAATAATAATAATATGGTTTTGAGATGAGGAAAGCTTTTCAGAACTGAAGGTTTATGGTTGCCAAGTGGTGAAATGATGAAGGCATTGCAGCAGATGGAACGAAACCCAATGATATGAAGGAAAAGACAAAAAGAGAGTACCCGTGGCGAGTGAGGAAAATATCGGTGTGTGAGCATGCGCGTGTGTGTGTGAAAGGAGAGAGGGGTGAGGTGGAATGCGGGTGCGTTGTCTGAAGGGTGTGTAAATGGGTGGGTGTGCCTGTGTGAAAGGGTGAGGGTGGCTCTGTGTGTAGACAGAGGGGGAATGTGTATATGTATGTGTGTATACGTGTGTACGTGCGTGTATGTGTGTGCATGCGTGTGTGTGTTGTGTGGATGGTTGTTGTGTGGAGGGTTGTCTGTGTGTGGATGTGTGCATGTGTGCATTGTGTGTAGAGGTATGTGCGTGTGTGTTGTGTGGATGTGTGTGGATGTGTGTGTGTGTGAGTGTGGAGGGTTGTATATGTGTAGGGTTGTGTGTGTGGAGGTATGTGTGCGCTCATGAGTGTGTGCGTGTATGCGTGTGTAAGAGGAAGAGAGGGGTGAGGTGGTGTGTGCGTGGGTGTGTTAGTGTAGCCAAGGGTGTGGGTATCAGGTGTGTGGGCGTGTGTGTGTATATGTGTGGGAGTGCGTGCTGTGCGTGCAGGTGTGTGTGTATATATATACATTTACATATACATACACATATAAATACACACACATATATATGTATATATTTGTATGAATGATTGTGCTTGTGTAAACGTCTGTGCGTATGTGTGTGTGTACACTGTCAATAGAAGCTAAAGAATGTCTTCAAAGTCGCTCGGCATGCTGATAATAGCAATCAATCCTACTTCAAAGCGGAACCTTCTGTCTTTAAAGAAGGGTGAGCGCTCTTAATGAAATGTGGTGGTCTCGGCTGGAATACCCTCATCAGAGGTCTGCTGAATCATGGCTGAATTGTTGTTAACACAATATGGCAGCTTTAAAAAAAAGAAATGCTCGAAATAGTAACCGAGCTTCCCTCAAATACCTACTTTTAAACAAGGAGAGGACCCATCAGGCAAGTTGACGGCATGGTTATGGCTGGAACGCCGTAGACAATAGGCTTACTGGATCTGTGGCTAAAATAAACGCCAATAAACATGTCATATAGCATTGAATATCAGAAATGGAATAACACCTGTAACGAATTAATTAAAATGTTCACACTGATGACGTCATTGTCATCTGTTGAACACATCACAGTTTTACATCTTCTTCACCGATGAATAGGACAGGGAACCACTTTATTCCAACCAAATCTGACACCTTGCAAGCTTTTCTCATTTCAATTAAAGACATTACAATGTCCTGTTTGTCCTCCCCAGACAGTTTAAGACATCACAATATCCTATTTCTTATCTCCAACCAACTTAAGACATCACAATACTCTACTTCTCTTCTCCAAACACTTAAAGGTCTGTCGATCCCCCTCCCGCCTCTGTCCCAACTCTTCTGTCCAGTCAATAGAATATATCATACTCTGCTACCACCCATCTCCAGTCAGTCTAAGATGTTGTATAAATTGGAAACAATTTATCTGTACATTGTGAAATCTTTTATTTCATAAATCAATTATTTGCTGTTATTTTTTTATGTTGGTCTTCTTACGGGTTTTTCTTGTGGTTTTGTTTGTATGAAAATCTTTGCAGCACAAAAACCGAGTAAGATGTTGACAAGGTTGAGATCATAATTTATTAACTTATATCTTTTCTCCATTAAAATGGCAACAATGGCGATGTATTGTATCTGTTGTATTCACAACATTTAGACGCTAAAATCAGTCACCTCATAATCTATCATCTTCAGTCGGTCTGTCTGTTTGTCCCTCTGTCTGTCTGCCTGTTTGTCCGTCTGTCTGTCTCTCTTTCTTTCTCATAAACAAAGCACTTCCCTTCACAACAATGCAGTTGTCTTCACAATTGGATAGAAATATAAACAAATGGTGATTAACAAACGCGATACTAATTATTTAATTATCTATTCAGTTTAGAATTTAGCGGCGAAATAGTTTCCCATATTTCATATTTCTCTGAAATATGAAATATAGGAAACTATATTGAAAGCGAATCATTAATTAATACATTGTTGTTAATCAACGCCACCACCACAAACACGTCCGTCGTCCGATGAAACGTTTTAGTTTTGGCCGAGTATTTCCTCTCCTTTTGTTGTATCAATTTATAAGATTTCAGTCGAGAACGAACAACGAACCCTCTCTAAGCTCCAGGGACTCTGATAACATCATAATTAAATGTATTTCTAATTAGACGATGTAGATTTTCGAATTTCCATTCTGGCCGTTCTTCTTATTATAGGTAAACGTCTCCGTCGTGTGACGAGTGAAACTTCAACCAGGCGGTGACATTTTCAAACGAACACTGTTTCTCAATGAACAAACAGTCGTCGGCTAACAAGCGCACACACACTTTGCTTAGCATTAGTGATGGAGGGAAAACAGTGGAGATTATGAAGAGACTGTTGAAGTGATGTGTCAAACCTAGCGTAAACATATGAAATGTCAGTGAGTGAGCGTTGCAGGGCCTCAGCTCAAGTGTACAATACACTTCAATTTAATAGTGCTCCAATAATAATAATAATAAATAATAATAATAATAATAATAATAATAATAATAATAATAATAATGATGATGATGATGATGATGATGATGATGATAATAATAATAATAATAATAATAATAATAATAATAATAATAATAATAATAATAATAACAACAATAATAATAATAATAATAATAATGATAATAATAATGATAACAATATTGATGATGATGATGATGATGATGGTGGTGGTGGTGCAAAAGGTGATGGCTATAATAATAATGATGAAATTAATGATTATAACTGTATTGTAACTGATAATAATCACAATAATAATGTTAATGAAGATGAAGATATTGATGATAGTAGTGAAAAAAGTAATAATGGTGATGATGATGATGATGATGATGATGATGATGATAGCAATGAACAAGCACTTATCTTGCACTTTTGTGCAACGATGAAAGCAACAGAAAGTCACATTCTATTGTCAAGGAAGCTTGCAAATTCGCAAGGGAACTTGGCATTAACCCTGAACTAGATGAAGAATCGGAAATGGCATGCCCCCATAGAAGCAAAACGGATCAAAGAGACTTCAAAAAAGAATGGGCAGAAACAAGTTGAGGTGTGGTGGAGTCAGAAGCCTCCACCACATGGACAGTATATACTTCGAAATCAAAATGTTGATGCAGACCAAGAAACAACCCATCAGTGTTTGAGAAGCTCAGGACCGAAAGCAGAAACTGAAGGTTTCATATTGATGGCACAAGACCAAGGCTTGCTTACCAAAAGCTACCAGGCTAACGTTCTTCAAAACGGTTCTGACCCTAAATGCAGATTCTGCGATGCATTTGACGAAACAATAGACCATCTCGTCTCAGAATGTCCTGTGTTGTTGTCAAACGAATACAAAAATCTCCACGATAGGGTAGGACAGTATTTACATCGGAAAATATGTAAACTCTACAAAATCAACACTCCTACTTACTGGTATGAACATCATCCTGAGCCAGTCGTTGAAGGTAAAAATGTCACTATTCTTCGGGATTTTGCAGTCAACACAGACAGAACGATCCAGGCTAATTGACCAGACATAATTATTAAAGATAGGGGAAGAAAACACTGGTACATTAAAAGATGTAAGTGTTTCTACTGATAAAAATATATCTGTAAAGGAATTTGACGAATTAAGTAAATATAGGGACCTGGAAATTGAAATACAAAAGACGTGGTATCTCAAAGCGAGAACTGTTCCTATTATTGTGGGTGCCCTAGGAGTGATAAGAAAGGGATGTCAAAAACATCTAGATAATATCCCAGGAGAACCATATCTCAAAGAAATCCCAAAGATTAAGCTAACAAGTACTGCCCACATCCTTAGAAAAACCTTATCAATTTAAATGTCTGTGTTGTATTACATGAAGATTTTTCGCTACTACCCCTGCCAACCCCTCGCCCCAAGCTTTCAGTCAAAATGTAACAACTCTTATCTTTCACTCGCCTCAGGAGGAGATATACACCATGATCACATTTGGAACACCTTTGCTACTAGGTATGAGGTTTCATGCCTGACCTCGAGCTAAGCATCAGCAGCAGCAACAACAATAACGACATTAACAACGACTGTAACGAGACTCGTCCATTTTTGTTATACCAAAAATAATAAAAAGCACGAAGCCATTTTCCCCGAGGTTCCTTCATATAAGTTTATGGGTCGATTGGATGAGAATCAAATCTATTGGCCGTGAACAGCGAATTCCAATCACCAAAGAAACATATTTCATCTTTCTCTCTCTCTCTCTCTCTCTCTCACGCACACACACAAACAATCCTCTCTCTCTCTCTCTCTCACACACACACACACACTCTCACTCTCTCTCACACACACACACTCTCTCTCTTTCTCTCTTTCTCTTATATTTTCCATCTGAGCCTTTATCAACATTTAGAAACAGTCCTTCTGCCACAACTGACTTTTCCCGTTTCCAGCCTTATTTGGCAGCTTCACAAACTCTTTGGTGTTGTTGAACATCGCCTTGCCCTAGGCTGGCACTTTCATTAAACTTTTGCTCATTCCAGTCTAAATCTTTCATCACAAATCATCATCATCATCGTCATCATCATTATTGTTATTACTAAGACTGGATCGTTGTCATCCTGTTCATTTTTCTTTCATTTCCTTGTTTGTGACAAAATTCAAAAAGTAAATCATTCAAGATTTCGTTATCCTTTTCAAAGTTGAAACCGATTCTTTTCTTTTAAGAGTCTCGTTTGGACAAACCTCACAGTCGTCACAAATTGGGGCGAAAGAGTGAGGACAGCCAATAAAAAAACATCACCGTTATATTACTATTAATCATTATCATTGGTCTAATGCCTTAATTAGAAATCATTGTATTACTGTTAATTATTTGATTAAAGTTGAAAGGAGAGAAAACAAAATGTTTGCCCCAAATCCAGTCACAGCACCATATTGTGATAACGAAGTCAGCACTGTAATATTTTAGGTTTTACAGTGCCAAACTGGGAATTCTTGACTCAAAATAATAAAGTATATAAGATTAGCTTCACTCGGTAGAGCATCAATAGTTGATTTTAATTAAATTAAATATATTAGCTCATTTCATAAAATGAGTTAACGGTCACTTAACTGCTTGCTTTTCTTGCAGCCGGTGTAGCTTGGTTATTTTCTCCCACAATGACTACTTTCAATGATCACACCACTCAGTGCTCCTTCACCGAACACTTTGAGAATCTCTCACACAGGTCTACCGTTCGAAGAAACGCTTAGATCATTCCTTGATGACATGAAGAAATCGAACATAGACCCAGCGAGATACGATCCTTGTGGCAATATAACCAGTTGTTACAAATGTGATTTGGAATCTCTGGAAAGTTGTTGTTGGCTGCACTATCCGACTACGAACTGCTGCTATACAAAAATTGTACCGAAGACCGTCGTTTCGAAGTAAAACAACACAGAAACGCATGAATCCTACCATAATACATTGACGTCATTCAAAGCCCTTCTTTTTACACATGCCGTCTAAGATGAGAATTTTCTGTGGCGACTAGCTCTGCAGCAGAGGCTCCTCTGTGTGCAATCAAGTGCAATCGAGCGTTCTGTATGAATTTATATAACTGTACACTCCGTCGGTTACGACAACGAGGGCTCCTGTTGATTCAATCAACAGAACAGCCTGAATCTAATCTGCAAGTGGCTGAGCACTCCACAGACACGATTTGAACGTAGTTCTCAGGGAAATTCAGTGTGACACAATTCCTTCAGTTTCTGCCTACCAAATCCATTCACAAGGCTTTTGTCAGTCCGAGGCTATAGTAGAAAGTACTTGGCTAAGGTGCCACGCAGTAGAACTGAACCAGGAACCATGTGGTTGGGAAGTTTCTTCCCGCACAACCACGCCACCACCTGTGTATATATATATATATATATATATATATATATATATATATATATATATATATATATATATATATATGTGTGTGTGTGTGTGTGTGTGTGTGTGTGTGTGTGTTGTGTGTGTGTATGTATTTGTATGTATATATATATATATCACCTTTAACGGGTCAACTCAAAGCAGGTGAAAGTATAAAAAATAATGTGGAAATTAAAAGAAAAACTTTCAATAAAATAAAATGAAAACCTTCCCGTAGGAGTCGTACCACATCTCAACTCAGCTTGACAGACAGAACCACGTATACACATACGTATGTATGTATGTATGTATGTATGTATGTATGTATGTATGTATGTATGTATGTATGTATGTATGTATGTATGTATGTATGTTTCATGTATGTATTCTCATGCATATATTTGCATATCGAGACATGCTCATATATATTTAAATGATAAACTTCCGGAAAGTTTTACAGATTTTTACAGTTCCAGTGATCATCAGCTTTATGTTAACATCTGTTGGGCAGCTAATTTCCACAACTGTGCACAGTTTCTCTTTATCCCAAATCATTATATCAGATCTGTTGTGTTTACATTTTGTTGAGATCTTCACTGGGACATTCCACCAATATTCCTTTTTATTATGAGTAGTGGGCTCTTATTTCTTTGTCCTTGGGATTATCTTTCCGTCGGATTTCAGTAAAAAGTGTCCTAGCTACAACGTCATCTCTCATCGGTAGATAATACCATGATGACATTTTCGGACAACTGCTTATGAGGTGGGTGATATCTTCAGTGTCAAGTCCACAGTCTGCATCGGTTATCACATTTTACGGCTTTTCCCGCATCTCTGTCCCTTTTGTGCATCAGGTACTTGGTTGATATTTCCTGTTCTTGGATTGCAAAAGCATACCCTACAACATGGGAGGTAGTAATTTGGCTATTGGTCCGTGATAAACTGCTTTGATGATCGATGATACTATCATCACGGAGCTTTCTACTAACATATCCATGAATAGTCTCCTGCTCATATAGGTTCATCCTTTCATCTGAGGATATGTTGCAGTAGAGTCGTGCGACTTCTTTGGGCATGTATTCTAGGTTATCAAAGAGTGTTACTCAAGGAGCTGTCTTCCAAGTCCTATGATGTTATCAGCCTCATGTGTGCAAACTTGGTCAAGGGATGCACTTCGACATTCGGTGGTTAAAACATGTTGCCGAAGGGATATGATGCAACATTCAAAGACATTTTGGATCGATGTTAAGCCTCTGCCGCCTTGTTTTCGTTTTAGGTCGATGCGGTCTGCGTCACTGTTTATGTGGAAATTATGTTTGCTTGTTAGTATTTTTCGGGTTTTCACATCAAGGACTCGAATCTCATCAAGCGTCCAATCAAGCAGCACTGGCACCGCAAACACATTGTGGGCCACTGTTTTATTGAATGCTGAGAGTACTGAGGTCCAAATTTTCTTTATTCGGCGGTAATATTCTTTAGTGGCACGTGTTTTGTTACAGGTGCCATCGTAAGATATATTTTCACCCACTCCTAGATACCTGTAACATTCCACGTCACATACAGTGAAAAGAGTCAAATCATTGATGGAGATGTTACTCGTCTGGTTTATAGTTTTCCCCCTTTTCACAACCATATAACAACATTTTTCTTCACCAAACTCCGATCCGACATCCTTTGCGAATGTTGTGACTAGATCAAGGCTCTTTTACTTCTCATGCATATTCTTTAAAATAAAGTTTTAAGTCATCCACAAAGAAACGGTGAGTAATTTTGGTATTTCTGTTTCCTCGTGAACCGGTGAGATATCCTTCAGACTTCCTCAACATGAATGACAACAACATCACAGAGATGCTGTCTCCTTGGAATACGTCTTTCCGATACTTGTATTATATCGGTGATAATGCAGTCGTATGTTTGTATGTATCAGAGCCGTATGAAATGTCGTTAGATTGTCGATATATTCAGGATCAGGATGGGATGTAAATGTCTGCAAGAAAATCGAAATCGCCGTGCTATCGAATTGTTCTTTCTGCCATTTGTTCTGCACTGAGTGACACACACTGCCTTGCCAGTGTCACGTTGAAAACCAGCTGCGACAGTATTTCATGTGCACCAATTGCAACTACATAACATACATACATAGTCTGTATGTATGTACGTGTGTGTGCATATATATATATATGTCTGTGTGTATCTATATATGTATGCACGTACGTATATATGTATGTGCGTACGTGTGTATGTTTGTATGTATGTAAGCAGGTATGTATGCATGAATGTGTGTGTGTATATATATATATATCAATGTATGCGTATATGTCTATTTATTTATGTATATATTTATGTATATATGTGTATGTGTGTATTTATGTGTATGTATGTATGTTTGTATCTATGTATGTATGTAAGTAGATATGTATGAGTTTATGTATGTATGTATTTGTGTATATACATACATATGTATATATATATATACACACACATATATATATATATATATATACACATATATACATATATGTATATATATATATATATATATATATATATATATATATATATATATATATACAGATATGTATATATGTATGTACATGTATATATATATATATATATATGTATATATATATATGTATATATATATATATATATATATATATATATATTATATATATATATATATATATATATATAATATATATATATATACATACCTATCTAGCTATCTATCTGTGCATGTATAGGTGTATATATAAATCGTTGCATTTAGCCGCCCGAATGCTCGCAGAGTATATACACACTTGTCGAGTGACATTGATTTCAAGATGGCGGTAATTACTTTTACATGTTGCTAAAACACCTGAATGGCGACTAATGTTTGCTCAGGTGATTGCTTTCATTGTTCGCGGCTACATGTGGCCGACACCAACTTTAACAATAACTCGACGTCATATTTATATATAAGATGAATATATTCATATATTCGATAGAACATAGCAACACTGAATTATGGGATTGGTCAAGGAATTACTAATCAATAAGTAATCAATAAGGGATCAATAGGCTATGCTGTCGTTTTATATAAAATTGTTTCCGTATCTAAATTTTAGCTGACTCACTTGATGATTGGAGTCGTTCAGGATCTTGAAAATTCTTACTCTTTGCGTGACTTAGTCAAAATGGAGGCAGAGCGGAACCTGTGATCATTTGTTTGTGTCTTCGAGAACGGAGAAAGAAATGGTCGAGGTTATTCTCAAGGAAGAGACTTGGCCAAAAATGTCTGCAGTAGATTGGCACTTCACTGAAGCCACCCAATTTCCAGGTGGTGTTAAAATGTGACATAGATTAACTCCTTCTTTCTTTCTTTCTTTCTTTTCTTTCTTTCTTTTCTTTCTTTCTTTCCCTTCCCTCTCTGTCCATCTTCAGGTGATATACCTAAAAATGTCAGCGACCATCAACCTCCAAATGAAAATTTGAAATTTGTTTCATGGAAAAGAATCAGCAATTGCTTCCCTTCTCATTTTTACCTGGTTTATTTATTGTTTACTCTCTGGTTTGCCCTTAAGGCATAAGGCCTGTTTAACCCTTAGACAAGAGGACTAATTCGCTCAAGATCAAGGCCTTTCCTCATTCAGGTGGTCCTGTCTGATATATGTCTACGGGTCAGCCAATGTTCGACCTCTGTAAGCCTTAGCCATTGGACCATCATATACAACTTGATCCTTAAATAAGCCTGTTCCCGTGTACTACCACACCGGGACCAGGGTAACGGAAAGGGTAACTCCGTACTTTTCCATATTCTCCCAGACTCCTGATCTCCCGAGCTGGAACGTCACCCTATCTCCCAGATGCAGCTTAATGTATAACTCAAGGCTAGCATTAAATATTTCACACACAAAAAGGAAAGATTTTTTCAGAGGATTCCTACAGTTTCCGCTAAGAAAATTTTACTCGTATTCCTTGGTGAACCTCGTGGCTCAGTAAGCTGCATTGCAGTGGGATTGAACATGAAACCACGTATGTCGATAGCTTACTTCTTAACCGTACAATGTCATTGTTTAAAATAATAAATAATAAATTTGTACTCCATAAAAGTATAGGGTAACCCATCAAATTAATGTAAAATCGTTTTTATTATAACTGGACATAAAAACAAACATTAATGTATATACAAGGTCATCATTTCGTAGTCTGATAACAGCCAATTCTCGCTCAAATGATCTCAAACTAACAAAATGTTTCAAAATTAAGTTTGGATGGGGCATACTAGTCATAATGACAATGTGCTGTTGAAATGGCCACCAGCTTCACCTGACTTGACACCTTGGGACATTTTTCTACAGGGCCATGTGAAAGGACTGGTCTATATTCCACATCTTCCACAACAAATACAATACAATATAATATCATATGATATAATGTTAAGGCGGCGAGCTGGCAGAAACGTAGGCACGCCGGGCGAAATGCTTAGCGGTATTTCGTCTGCTGCTACGTTCTGAGTTCAAATTTCGCCGAGGTCGACTTTGCCTTTCATCCTTTCGGGGTCGATAAATTAAGTACCAGTTACGCACTGGGGTCGATATAATCGACTTAATCCGTTTGTCTGTCCTTGTTTGTCTTCTTTGTGTTTAGCCCCTTGTGGGTAGTAAAGAAATAGGTATTTCGTCTGCTGCTACGTTCTGAGTTCAAATTTCGCCGAGGTCAACTTTGCCGTTCATCCTTTCGGGGTCGATAAATGAAGTACAACGTTGTGTACTGGGGTCGATCTAATCGATAGGACCCCTCCTCCAAAATTTTGGGCGTTGAGTAGAAAAGAATATAATATTATATATATAAACTTAGATAAATTTTGATATGTTTCGACCAAAGATTGGTCCAGGCTATGTCTAACTTAATAGCACCACCTGATAGGATTATTTGAATCCTGTTTAAGTCAAGTTTTGTTTTTGATCCATTCAAGTAGTGTGTTTTTGTTGGGTGAGTTTTATCCAATTATGGGTGGCTTATCTGGTATTCCTTGAAGGAATCTATCCAGACTCCGTTTAAAGTTGATGGGTTCCTGTTCGTCTTTGATCTCTTTCGGGACAATGTTAAATAGGGCAGGGCCTGTTGAGGAAAAGAAATTATGTTACAGTGTACATGTATGCTGTGATCTTGAATTGGGCAGGGGACGTATGGCCCGTGGTCCCAGTCTTGGATGAACCTTGAAGCTAATGTTCAGGTCGTTTGGGCAAAGTTGGCGGTATATTCTCCACATCGTACAAATGATGTACCGCTCACGGCGACGCTGGAGAGAGTAGAGTTTCAAGGCTTTAAGGCAATAATCGAGAGAAGCCATGCCTTCAATTCGTTTAGTGAGTGCCCTCTGAGGTAATTCAATCCTCGAGATGTTTTGTCTTGTATGGGGAGACTACAGTGGGCAGCAGTATTCGAGGTGTGACCTTACAAAGGAGGAGGAAAGTGGTATGATGACATCTTATTCTCTGGACCGGAAAGTTCTTAAGATCCAGGAACTCATCCTACGAGCTATATAGACCTTCTTGTTGATGTGTGCACTCCAACTGAGATCGTCATCAACAATTACACCCAGGTCTCTGATATTGTTAGAGGTTGTGAGCGGTTCCTCTGAAAGAAGAGAGTATGGCTGTTTTAGTGAGGAATTTCTTCCAAAATGCATCAGCTCAAATTTTCCCTCGTTCACATTACATTTTGTTTCTGTCTGCCCATTGACTCACAGCATATAGATCAGACTGGAGTTGAGTTCGGTCTTCTTCTTCATTGACGATTTGCTGGAGCTTAGTGTCTTCAGCAAATATTTTCACTTTGCAGTAATGTACGACACTGGAGAGGTCGTTTATGTAAATTATGAAGAGTAGCGGACCGAAGACAGTCCCCTGGGGGACACCGCTGGTGACTTTTGCTGGGCTTGAGTGGACTCCATCAACTACAACATGTTGTGTTCTATATCTACAGAAGGAACATGTGCGAGTGTATGTGTGCGTTTGTGTTTACACTGCTGTTGGTTTATGTTCTGTAATTTAGAGTTGGAAATCCGATATCTGTGCGTAGACGCCATCAGTGATAGGGAAATCTTTCTTGAACTATCAACGGAGATATATTCAGGAGAATTGACAGAACGATTTCAGCCGGGTCAGGGGGTCGGGAGGAGACTGCCTTCCTCTTACGTATAGTGAAATTAATCACAGAGTTCCATTTAGCTGTTTAACAGGCAAATTCATTGCAGAAAACGGTAAATAATCACAAATAAATAAATAAATACAACTGGAATTGGTTATTTAGGAAATGTTCTGATGGTTTAACTGTAGAGGTGGGTGGGTGGGGGGTAGGAGTGAAGCTCAGTCAGTTCCTTCACTAATCTGATTGTAATTGTTAATAACTGACACTGATTTGATTGGTTAACATCATTAAGCAGACGACATCCTCTTAACCAAACCACAAACACGCATTAATGCTCTATTGCTGTTATTATTGTTTATTATTATTATTATTATCGTCGTCGTCGTCGTCGTCATCATCATCATCATCATCATCATCATCCTTCTTCTTCTTCTTCTTCTTCTTCTTCTTCTTCTTCTTCCTTTTCTTCATTATTATCATTATCATTATTATTATATTATTATTATTATTGTTATTATCATCATCATCATCATTATTGTTATTATAGTCTGTTAATAATGAAATATGTCACCCATTTGCTAGATTATCATTGATGTGAGATTTAATGGATTCTGGTTTGCCTTCTGAAATATGACACCTCTCACTATTCTAACACTGATTTAGAAGAAAGCGACATTATTATTATTATCATTATTATTATTATTATTATTATTGTTATCATTATCATTATATTATTATTATTATTATTATTATTATTATTATTATTATTATTATTATTATTATTATTATTATTATTATTGTTATCTTTTTTTCCCTATTCTTTCAAATTTGCTTCCATTTCTTGCCGAGTGTCTTCCCGACTCCTAGGGCAAAGAAACTCATAGTATACATTGGTAGGCCATTAAACCAAACTCAATAGTTCGTTCATTTTTTTTAAAGTTATATTAAAATACATGAGCAACAACAGTCCTCACATCGACAATGCTCTTCTCAATACGTGTGATGTACCAGTTAAGACAATCTTTTGCACTTCTTGCAGGGATGGTAAGCCAGGGATCATTCTCATATAATTTTCGGTTCCCTTCTTGATCATTCCTAGTGCTCCTACGATCACTGGTATTGTAACCGCCTTGAGATGCCACATTTTCTCAATTTCAATGAGCAGGTCTTTATATTTTCTGAGCTTGTCAAACTCTTTCGCCGAGATATTATGATCACAGGGGATGCTCATGTCGATCAATAAGCAAACTTTATTGTTTTGGTCTTTCACAACAATATCCGGTTTATTGGCTTTGATGGTTCGGTCTGTATGTACTGGAAAGTCCCACAGAATCGTTACATTTTCTCCTTCAGTTACAGCTTTAGGGTGGTGATTATACCACTTGTCGGCAGTTTTGATATTGTAATGCCGATTTATTAGCCAGTGTAGATATTGGCCAACTCTGTCACGTCTTAATTTATACTCCACTGGTGTTAAGACTTTACATCCAGAGATTAGGTGGTCCACTGTTTCAATCATGTCGTTGCAGAATCGGCATTTTGGGTCTGCTCCATTTTTCATCACATTGGCCTGGTAGTTCCGGGTTAATAGGCTTTGATCTTGAGCAGCGAGGATGAAACTTTCGCTCTCTGCTTTTAGCCCTGAGCTCCGTAGCCACTGATGGGTTTGCTTCTGGTCAACATCAGCTTGTTTGCTACGGGTCACATATTTGCCGTGCAGAGGTTTCTCCTCCCACCTATCAGCCAATTGCTCGTGCGCTTTTTTCGTTGCCATTATTTTCACCTTCTTTGCAACAATAGTTGCCCTACTTCCCTCGGGTTGTTCAGTTTGGGTATCCTGCAGGAGATCAATAGCAAATTTTTTGCTTTCCTTTATGATAGAATGAAGCTTCTTTCGTCTCTCGTGATTTTCCACGAGCTTTAGCATCCAGTCATTCGTTATTTCGAGATATTTGGCCAGTCCAATTGTGGTTGTTTTCTAAGCTAGTTCAAATTGGATCAGGCCTCGATCTTCTTGTGCTCTGGGAAGGTAAAGGCGATCTACGTCTGCCTTTGGGTGGTGCATCCTATTACAACTCAGCAGCTTGCGTATTTTCCTATCTATATTCTTTACTTCACTCATATTCCAGTTCAACACATTGTATCTATAAGTAACAACTGGAACTGCTAAAGAATTTATAGCTAACACCTTGTTACGTGCATTTAGTTCAGATTTCTGGACTGCACGAACTCTCCTATAACATTCCTTCCTGATCTTCTCTTTCATGCTTGCATGCTGAATACCAGAGCCTTCATTTATCCCTAAATATTTGTATGTTTGTTCTTGCTCAAGCTCTCTTATGACTGTGTCAACATCTAACACGACTGAATTTGTGGTCTTCACTTTCCCTTTCTGGAAAGTAGCCTTGGCACACTTCTCAAGCCCAAACTCCATCCCGATGTCATCGCTGAATGCTTTCACAGTGCGCAATAGGCCTTCAAGTTCATTATCGTTTTTACTATAGAGTTTTAAGTCATCCATATAAAATAGATGGCTTATTTTTTTATTGGCAATTTTATACCCATACCCTGTTCTGTTTAATTCACTTGTAAGGGGTATTAGGGCTATGCAGAATATTAAAGGTGAAAGTGAGTCACCTTGAAAAATTCCACAGTTGATGTTTATATTTTCTGAGGCAAGTACTCCATTAGAGTGGTATAATTGGAGATTCGTATTCCACAACGACATATTGTGCTTCAGGAAACTTGAAACCACAGGGGAAATGTTGAAGATGTCCAGCGATCTCAAGATCCATGGATGCGGTATACTGTCGAAGGCCTTTTTATAGTCAATCCATGCGGAGCTGAGATTTCTGCGCTTGTTGTGACAGTTCTCAAGGATCATACGATTAATTAGCAGTTGATCTTTGCATCCGTAAGAGCCTCGGCGGCACCCTTTTTGTTCAATGGGGAAAATATCGTTCTTCTCCATGAATGCATATGTTTTCTCCGCCAGGATAGATGTTAGGATTTTATACGTGGTGGATAGACAGGTTATAGGCCGATAGTTTTTTGGAAGGTTGGTTTCGTTATTCTTTGGGAGTAGGTAAGTAATACCACTTGCTAACCATTCAGGTGTTTTCTTTGGGTCTCTCATAATTCCATTGAGCAGCTGAACTAGCTTACCGTGTGCGCATGGGAGCGATGCGAGCCAGAAATTCGGCACCCTATCTTTACCGGGGAATTTCCACTTATGGGCCTTCGCGAGTGCCTTTCTTAGGTCTGCTATTGTGATGTCTTCCCATGCTTGTTGTTGTAAATTTTGGCAGGATCCTTCTGTTTGTATAATCCAGTCTGCATTTATGTTGTACGTCTTCTTGTCACTCCAAATCCTTTTCCAAAAGTTTTGAACTTCTTCCATGGGAGGGGGGTCTTTAACGGTTACTTTCTCCATCCCTATTTCTCTGTAGAATCTTTTGGCATTGTATGTGAACAGCTTATTTTGCTTGTAAAACTTGTTTCTCTTCTCAAATCTTCGTATTCTTTGGGCTTTTGCTTGAACTTTTTGTTTCAGCGTTTCTTTTATTGATATCAGTTCTTCTCTTGGTGAGGATCCAAATTTTCTCTTCATCTTTCTTCCTGTTCTGGATCTTACATCATTTCCACATATTAGTTCATTTAATATTGATATTTCCCCTCTCATAAATTCAATCTCTTTTTCAATTTTACTTCTCCAGGTTTGATTTCTTCCCAGGTTTGGTTTTCTTTGTTTTTTCGGGGGCATACAGCTGGTTTCAATTGCCCTAGCAGAAGCGTAAATAATTTCATTTAACTCAGTAAAATCAGGTTTTAATTCTTGTATTATTTCATTTGTTACATAGTTGCCAATTTGGATCTGTTTTTTATTTTGGTTTGTATTTGAGAGTTTATGAAGTCGTTCTCTATCATTCATACTTGTATGTCTTACAACTTCAAGCGTATTCAGGATTTTCTGCCTCATTTCTGCCATAGACTCTCTGTGTTCTTCAGCAAATGCGAGATCTTCAGTTACTGTTGTTTTATCATTTTCCTGGCTATCTTTAACAGATACAATAGAATTTCTTGTATCTTCAGGCCTTTGCGTACTTTGGTCAGATGGCAGTCTTTCAATTAAGCCTCGTGGCGGGCTATACCGTTCATCTGATTCTTCATTTCCTTTGTGTCATATTTATGTCATTTTCCGTTGCGTGCTTGATCGAGCTTATTTCACTGTCTGTGAGTCAGTTATTTCTAAGGATATCCCTCCTCACATTTGCCAATTTGTTCCCGTCCAAATAGGGCCTACTGTCTTGATTCCGTGTTCTCCATATACTGTAAGAGTTTGCGGTGTGTCTCTCTTGAGATGGCCTACCTAATGCATAGTAATAAGCGTATATTACTTCTTTATACTCTTCTCGGGTCCATTTGTTCCGCTTACATTTTTCTTTCTGTGGTGGTTGTGGTGGTGAACTTGGAGGGCTCGAGTTGGGGAATTTCCCGTTGAAGTGACCATCCATGTCCGTATTCGGGGAAGAGTTTGTGCCAGTTGATGACTTTTCGATCCCAGGCTGGCTCTTTCCTGGGAGACGCGCTTCCAGATTAACCATAGGACAAGCAATTTGGTATACTGATTTAGTTTTCCTTTTAGTTTCCAAAAACATTTTGGTGCTACGATAATGTTATCATTTTTGAGCTTTGATTGGCTCTTGGAGAGACGGCCATCATTGCTGTTACAATTATAATCGTACCATTATAGCAGCCGTAGTCGGCTTATTATTGTTATTATCATCACCATTATTATCACTATCATCATTATCACCACTATTACTATCATCATTATCATCATCACCATCACCATCACCACCATCATCATCAATGATATTGTTTTATGTGTAGTCACAGCAGTATCTTATTATTGTTATTTTTGTTTTTTATCATTATCACCATCACAGTAGTGTCTGTCTGTCTCGTTGGCTGGCTGGCTGTCTTCAACGCTAGAATTCTTGCCTGTCAAATAATACTTTCATATTTGGTTAACATCTAAAGAGCCGAGGTGAGGTTTGTGTTGGCTGAAATCTGTGAGTGTGTGTGTGTGTGTGTGTATACGTGTGTGTAGATAGATAGATAGATTATCAGCACTATTACTATAATTATTATCATTATCACCATCATCACCATCACCAATAATAATAATATAATAATAATAATAATAATAATAAAATGCCCTGATGCAGTACCAGGCAGTGGCTCTCATGGCTTCTGATCTTAACTGATTGGAAGTGTTATCATGTACATTGTTTTGTCTTGGTATAAAAGATAGGCTACAGCAAATATTCTGCTCAATACCACAGATTTGCTTGTCAGTTGTTTGACCTTAATCAGTTGAGCATGTCCCTTAGTGGCTGACGATATATGCATCTCTGATCACGAGCAGAAGTAGTGGGGGAGCATCATAGCCATGTGTTGAGAGGGATTCTTTGGGGTTTGAATAATTCACCTCTGGAAACATGGGTGGTTCTTTCAACATCCTTAAACAACCCTTATTCAGGGACCTTTTGAGCGGGATGGGCTACTCAACCTGAAGAAAATTCTAACTGGGCCCCACCTGCAAGGTCATGTGCTGTTTATCTTGATATGAGATCACCATGTCGCGCACATATGGTTGTGATGCATGTGCCTGGTGTACCTTTATCAGACGGGTAGTCATGATGGGTATATTGGGCTTCGTATATTTTACCCCAGTGTCACTTTGATGGCATGCACTGCTCTCTCACTCAATAATAATAATAATAATAATAATAATAATAATAATAATAATAATTATTATTATTATTATTATTATTATTATTATTATTATTATTATTATTATTATTATTAGTAGTAGTAGTATTAGTATTATTATTATTATTATTAAAGAAGCGGCGAGCTGGCAGAACCAGTAGCATGCTGGACGAAATGCTTAGCGGTATTTCGCCTGTTCTGAGTTCAAATTCGCCGAGGTCAACTTTGCCTTTCTTCCCTTCGGGGTCAATAAAATAAGTGCCAGTTTAGTACTGGAATCGATGTAATCGACTCTCCTCCTCCCCCGAATTCCAAGCCTTGTGCCTAGAGTAGAAAGGATTATTATTATTATTATTATTATTATTATTATTATTATTATTATTATTATTATTATTATTATTATTATTATTATTATTATCATTATTGAGTGAGAGAGCAGTGCATGCCATCAAAGTGACACTGGGGTAAAATATACGAAGCCCAGTATACCCATCATGACTACCCGTCTGATAAGGGTACACCAGGCACATGCATCACAACCATATGTGCGCGATATGGTGATCTCATATGAAGATAAACACATGACCTTGCAAGTGGGGCCCAGTTAGAATTTTCTTCTGGTCGAGTAACCCATCTCACTCAAAAGGTCGAGTAACCCATCTCACTCAAAAGGTCATTGAATAAAGGTTATTTAAGTATGTTAAATGAAACACCCATGTTTCCAGAGATGAATTATTTAAACCCCAAATAATCCCTCTCGACACATGGCTATGATGCTCCCCCACTACTTCTGCTCGTGATCAAAGATACACATATCGTCAGCCACTAAGGGACATGCTCAACTGGTTACGGTCAAACAACTGACAAGCAAATCTGTGGTATTGAGCAGAATATTTGCTGTAGCCCATCTTTTATACCAAGACAAATCATGTACATGATAACACTTCCAATCAGTTAAGATCAGAAGCCATGAGAGCCACTGCCTGGTACTGCATCAGGGCATTTATTATTATTATTATTATTATTATTATTATTATTATTATTAGTGCTTAACAGTATTTCGTCCATCCTTATGTTCTGAGTTCAAAAACCGCTGCAGTCGACTTTGACTTTCGTCTTTACGGGGTTAATAATCGACTGGAGTTGATAAGCGACTGGTCCCTTCTCCCAAAATTTCTGGCCTTGTGCCTGTACTAGTAAGGATTATTGCTCTTTTTTACTTTTAATCTGCATGTTTGTAACAATAACTTGCCGTGACACACCCAGTCTCCTAGGGCGAGCGAAGGATAAGAGATATTACGTTTTGACTGAAAGTTTGGGGAGGGGAGTGGTAGGGGCAGTAGCAAAATATCTCCATGTAATACAACACAGGTATTTAAAAGTATAGGGTTCTTTTTTAAGGATGTGGGCATTACTTGTTAGCACAATCTTTTGGATTACTCTAAAACATGGTTCTTCTGGGATCTTATCTAGATGTTTCTAACTTCTCTTTTTTCTTATCATACCTAAAGGACCTACAATAACAGAAACAGTTCTCTTTTGAAGATGCCACATCTTTTGTATTTCAACTTTCAGGTCCTTGTATTTACCTAATTTGTTGTTGTTGGTATTATTATTATTATTATTATTATTATATTATTATTATTATTATTATTATTATTATTATTATTATAGCGTGGAAGGTGTTTGTAAGCCATTTAAGAAACACACAAAAGCCGTTCGATTCACTTCAACATTTAAGTTTAATTTG
>NC_043017.1:15280720-15300720 GCF_006345805.1 Octopus sinensis | reverse complement strand
GATCTCGAACAGGCGGACAGCAGCGTTGACCTCGACTAGATGTGAATTCGGAGTATAAAGAGCTGAATATCGCAATACACTTTGTTCGACGCACTATTCTTTCAACCATTTCCCCATCTTGACTGTTTTTGTTTGAAATGGTAAGGGAATCATAACAAGATAATCAGGTCTTAATGCTGGGTGATGACAAAAAGGGAAATACCAACGACGACGACGACGACGGGATGACCACCGCCACCACCACCAGCACCACCGCCGCCACCACCACCACCACCACCACCACCACCACCACCACCGCCGCCACCACCGCCGCCGCCGCCTCCACCACCACCACCACCACCACCACCACCAGACGACGACGACGACTACGACCACGACCACCACCCATCATTGCCTCGAACCCCCCCCCCCCAGCAACACCTCCATTAACCATCATTGCCTCCACAGCTAATATAGGCACAAATCTCAATCGATTACACGGACCCCGGTACTTGATTGGTCCTTTATTTTATCTTCCCCGGGACGCTGCAAATCAAAGTCGACCGCGACCAACTGGATTTGAATTCGGAGCATATAGAGACAGAACAAATACCACAAGGGATCTGATAAACACCTCCCCCCACAAACCTGTCGACCTCCCTCTCCATCTTTGTTATTTTAATTACATTAAAACAATGAAGAGGTATTTCTAAAGCAGCTTCCAGTCAACGGCATTACAATAATGAGGGGAGACAGAAAATAGTTTTCTAGTTTTCCTCCCGAGGCCATGATAAACTCATTATATTTCTCATGGTTAATTAAACATAGAAATTCAGTTAATGATCTAACATAATTATTTATTTCAATTGTCTTTATGTTTTCTGTTGTGCAGTTTGAAGATATTCGTTGATTTCATGCCCAAATCTCTTCATTGAGATCTCTTCGACATCAGCACAGCGTCATGATAATGGCTGTTATTGTTATCGTTGTTGTCGGAGGTGGTGGTGAAATTTTGCCTTGGGTCAAACATCATCGACCAGACACATCACCAAAGCAGTCCCAACCATAACCATCCTGTCGTTGTCCTGTGGGTCAATAACCCAACAATACATTATACAATGTGTTCTTTTCTAAACGGAAAAATCTGGCTTGAAGGAGGAGTCCTAGTTACTATTTCTAGAAAGTTAAGTGACCGTTCGGCGTTCCCCTCGTTTGTTTATTCAGTAAAAAGTATTTGAACATAATCAAAGCGTTTACAGACCTGAACATTTCGCTAAAATCGTTTACTACATAAGAAGCAACAGCCCTATAATCCGTAGTTTCTGCAACCCTTAGAAAACGAAAAAGGGATTGACATGTTTAGTGTTTCGTTTGTACTGTTGAAAGACAGAAGATGAAGAAGAGACAAAATCGTAGAGGTTTGTGGGGGTCACGGAAAACTTGAACATAAAATGAGGGAAGGGAGACGAGATGAGAGAGTTGGAGTGGTGGATGATCCTCCAGATGTGTGGAGGAGAGGCCATGAAAGTAGCGATTGACAAAAAGCACCTCATTTTGTCTGCAGCAGAAATGTGTTTGAGAGAGTGGGGTTGCCTTAAAGAAGGCAACCCCACTCTCTCCTACACCCTCCAAAATAAAGAAATTTCACATGCAGGGCGATTTTCATTGATAACACGTGAAAACTGGATCAAATCTTTCGTATGCATACATGTGGTGGTAGATATGCATAAGTACAACCACACACAAGAAAAAGTCTATACAGGTATAGAGGTCAGCTGTGCTGTTGGTGCGAATATCCGTTTGAAAGACAAAGACAAAGAGGATAACTATGGACAACTGCTTTGAAACGTCCAGTTTTAATATCCGGACTCATAAATTCACATTTATACCAGTAATAATTGGTACACTTGGCTTTGTGAGTAAATAACTAAATGACAGTTTGGAAAAGCTGGGGTCTTCAGAAAAACAAATCAACCAACTAACTCGCACCTTACAAATGCGACCTGTAAGAGGAACAGTAAAAATCTGCAAGACTTTTCTCAAGTTGAACATGTGTGACATTGTTTTTGTTATCTACATTTGAATAGTGGTGGTTTGTATCTTTGTTAGAAACCAGCCCCTTCCTTACAAGAAAGACTTCAAATAATTAAAAACAGAAGGAAATATACATATATGCATACATGTATACTTACATACGTACAAACATATATACACAAATACATATACCTATACACGTACTTACACACACACACACGTACATACATATACGCATACGCATACCTTTGATCCAGCTACAGAATATTTCAAGCAGTCATCAGATGCAAAAGAGAAATGTAAGCTAATGGTCGATGACTTCCGTTCTCTTCTCAAGCACTGACGATGTTTTACGTTTTGTTATTTAAGCTGTTGTATAACAAAACTGTAGCTATATATCATATCACACACTCACACACACACACACACACACACACACACACACACACACACACACACACACACACACACACACACACACACACACACACACACACGCAAACACAAACACAAAACATACATGCGTAACGCTGTTATGTAACATAACTGTGCCTATATATCATTCCGTTGCATTAGTTTCAAGCTTAGCCTGACATTTTTGTCACTTTATCTAACAATAAGGTGATAAGAAATTGGAAAATCAATTTCCTATACACTAGCGCCGAATCCAGGGGTAATTTTCCATCAGATGTTTTTAACGGTATAGAAACCAGTGTCGGTTCTCTGGATTCACAGCTATGCGTGAAAGGGTGAACGATAAATTCTGTGTTCACCGAGAGCAGAACCGCAGTTAATAATAAAAATGAATATGTGTGTGTGTGTATGTGTGTGTGTATGTATGTATGTATGTATGTATGTATGTATGTATGTATGTATGTATGTATGTATGTATGTAGTTGTTATGTAATACCCGAGAAATAAGTAGTCAATCTGTTTATATACTCAACAAATGCAGCAGTTACGGAAAACTGGAGGCGTGTGCTTACTTTATATGAGAGGCTGTGAACGGGGATCCCAGTGCAGAGAGTATCGAGGCTTGATATGAATGTAACCAATGCAGGAGATTATAGAAACTGGGCAGATTTCACAATCTCTTTGGAAATGGAAGGACACGATGAACAGTCATAATCGATTCTCGAGCTTTGTTGGATTCTTATCAGAGCCGTTTGTATCAATTTGACTAATGCTATATCAATCAATCAATCAATCAATTTCTCTCTCTCTCTCTCTCTCTCTCTCTCTCTCTCTCTATCTATCTATCTATCTATCTATCTATCTACGTTTTCTTGAGCTCCAAGGTTTACAAAGTCGGTTGTCCGCTTTCTATGGCGTATGAATGACTGACATGGCCACGTTCCCTCTTAATGAAACACCGGTGTGATGCAAAGTTCCCGGTCACTAATCTCGGAGGCAAATCGATTACATCAATTTCAGTACTTGGCTGGTATTTGATTTTGTTGACCTTGAAAGGATGAAAGGCAAGGTTGACCTCGATGGGACTTGAACTCAGGAAGTAAAGAGCCAGAAGAAATGCTGTTCAGCATTTTTGTCCGACGCACCCTTCATATACATACATACATACATGCATACATACATACATACATACATACATACCTAAGAATCTTCCGTATAGTAGAGGTTAAAACCACTCATAAAAAGGAACACTAGGGGAATATCCCAGTGAAAACCACAATATAAACACAATAGACTTGACGTTGTGATTTTTCGCGCGCGCGAAAAATACCCTGTTGTCGAAATTCCAATGAAAGAGCCTTGGGTGTGGGTTAGGAATTGACTCTTTCTCTATTGACAAGAAATCTTGTAATAAAACTGAATAATGATATACATACATACATACATACATACATACATACATACATACATGCATGCATGCATGCATACATACATACATACATTCATACATACATACATGCATGCATGCATGCATGCATACATACATACATACGTTCATACATACATACATACATACATTCATACATACATACATACATACATACATACATGCATACATACATACATACATCATACATACATACATACATACATACATACATGCATACATACATACATACATTCATACATACATACAACATACATACATACATACATAACATACATACATACATGCATCATGCATGCATACATACATACATTCATACATACATACATACATTCATACATACATACATACATACATACATACATACATACATACATACATACATACATACATACATACATATACATACATACATACATACATGCATGCATGCATGCATGCATACATACATACATACATACATACATACATACATACATTCATACATACATACATACATACATACATACATACATACATACATACATACATACATACATACATACATACATACATACATACATGCATACATACATACATACATTCATACATACATACATACATACATTCATACATACATACATACATACATGCATGCATGCATACATACATACATACATTCATACATACATACATACATTCATACATACATACATACATACATACATACATGCATACATACATACATACATACATACATACATACATACATACATACATGCATGCATACACACACACACACATACATACATACATACATACATACATACATACATACATACATACATACATACATACATACATACATACATACATGCATGCATACACACACACACACACATACAGATAGATACAAAAATGTTTTTTCCTTCTCCTCACAGTTTCGTTCGCTCGTATTTATTCATTCAATAAATCAACTTACTTATTGCTAAACAAATGTCTCCATGCATACATAATGATTATGGAAACCAATGTATGCGCGAATAAAATAACATAAATAAAATAAATTAATTTACATAGTAATGTAAACATAGTCAATTCTATTTAAATGTGGGTGAACTAATTTAGAAATAGACGCAGGTAAACTTATTTGCATAGAGATTCAATTAAAACTTATTTTCATACATAGGAATAATTAGCAAAGCTCTTAGTACTTGGTGACGTGATGCTTTGACTACAGTGAAAAATTAATTTATAAACGTTGTCAGTGTATGATGGCCGACGAAACAGCTCATGTTGCAACCAAGCTTCCATGTTGTGGAGGCAGGCATAGCCAAAATAGTTAAGCGGTTTGCTTCGTATTCGTGAGTTACCAGGTTCGATTCTGTTATCCGGGATTTGAAACAAATGCAATTTACTTTTGAGTTTTGGCAGAAACTGTATTGGACTTCGTCCGATGGAGGGAATGTATATGTACCAGTAATTCAAGGGGGTAAGCCTTGTCTCACACTGTGTCACTGGCTCTACTTGTCGCTTACATTAAGTGTACAGGTGTATAAGGAATAATCAGTTTCGTATTCTTGGAATAGACGGATGGTTTCTGTCTGTAATTTAAAGAAACATTTTTGTCACATACATGTAACACTCGTTCTATCTCGCAACTACGATAAGGGTAGTGCATAAATCTGTGGTATACTCAGCCAGTTACACGATAATACATTGAATAAACACTTCAGTTGTTCAAACAACTGGAACCATCGTAAGCGACAGAGGATCGTTTTGATTCCTTAACTTCTGCTTAAAATAATAGTTTTATTTCATTTGACAATTTACTTCATTAGAAATTAATGAAAGAAAAGAAATGGTAAGTTGTGAAGAACCGTTGCCAAGAAGTTAAGCATGACAAGGATTTCATACGGAATGGAAAGCTGGACAAGGATTCGAATCTGGAGGTCTTGAATAACTTACTACTAACAGAAATAACTTTATAATCAGCCAGCAGGGGAACCACAATGTGATCGCTCGAAAGTACTAGAAATACCAGCCACATGCCCTCAAATAATACTCAGACCTCTAAATAGAAAAGCACGCTAGATACTAGGACCTCAGGTGCCTTCTACACAGGAAAGAGACGAGGTTGGAACAACTCTGATCATATTTCTGTTCAATTGCAACCGACAAAGATATACGCACCAAAGTTAGAAACGAAAGGTAATGAAGAGTCATATGGATGCTGGAAAGAGTAGCTAAATACCACTCAGAAGTTGCACACGACAGTATTATATTTACAACCGAAGGACAGTATGTGGAAATGAAACTGGTGGTGGTCAAATGTGGAAAGACGTTGCCTTAAAACCATTTCCTACATTTACCATTGTCTTTTTATTTCCTCAGATTTTTGTAAAGTTTCACTCATTTTATTAAAAATTGAATTTACTCTCACATGTATAAATTTACACAATTTACTGTTGATATTTCACTGTGTAAACTCACGATATAACACCTATTTCTTTATTACCCACAAGGGGCTAAACACAGAGGGAACAAACAAGGACAGACATAGGTATTAAGTCAATAACATCGATACCAGTGCGTAACTGGTACTTAATTTATCGACCCCGAAAGGATGAAAGGCAAAGTCGACCTCGATGGAATTTGAACTCACAACGTAGCGACAGACGAAATACCGCTAAGCATTTCGCTACTCACGATATAATACCATTGTGTAATTTATTTGTATAAATTTACGCACTAAATTTACGGTGTAAATTAATTTTGTCTTCACCCATTTCCTTTTGACTTGATGTTTTCTCTATTTTATGCAAATTATTGTTTCTAACAGCATTTTTAATATGTTTCTTTTATTGATTGCAAATATCTATTTTATTGTTGTTGTTTTTGTTGTCGTTGTCGTTGTTGTTGTTGTTATTTTTGATGATGACACTGTTGTTAATATATTCGTTTATTTTATGACGATGTTCCGTCATTAAGGTCAGCCATATTTGATAATTAATACCCACAAAATATTTATAGCTTAAATTTAATACAAGCTCGCTTTCTACATACATACATACATACATACATACATACATACATACATACATACATTCATACATACATGCATGCATACATACATACATACATACATACATACATACATACATACATGCATGCATACATACATACATACATTCATACATACATGCATGCATACATACATACATACATACATACATACATACATACATGCATGCATTCATACATACATGCATGCATACATACATACATACATACATACATACATACATGCATGCATGCATGCATACATATATACATTCATACATACATACATACATACATACATACATACATACATACACATACATACATACATACATGCATGCATTCATACATACATGCATGCATACATACATACATACATACATACATACATACATACATACATACATGCATGCATGCATGCATACATATATACATGCATACATAAATACATAAATAATAATGTGTTTGAATATCTATCTATCTATCTATCTACCTACCCACCTACCTGCCTGCCTACCTACCTACCTACCTACCTACCTACCTACCTACCTACCTACCTACCTACCTATCTATCTATCTATCTATCTATCTATCTATCTATCTATCTATCTATCTATCTATCTATCTATCCATCTACGGACGTGCTGTCACTTCGGCTCCGAAGGTACTCGTTTATTTTGACTATTTATAGCCCATATTTTGAGTACATTTTTGTAAATTAGGTGTATAAGGCACCCACCTTTCGTTTGAGTGCTTTTCCAAGGGAGGAATTCGCCCCTAGGGGCAGTTTCAACCCTATTTAATTTGTGTAATATTCTTCTCGACATTTTGAACTTATGCACGCAAAGTGCAAATCTAAATGACGTGGCAGTAAACGCTGCAACCACTTGCGGTAACAGCCCTGTCACCACCACCACCACTAACAACAACAACAACAACGAGACTACTACTGCTACCACCACCGCCTCCACCACCACCACCACCTCATCCACTACCTCAACTACCAACAACAACAACAATAACAATGACAACAAGAATAACAACAATTGCGCCACCATTTCGACATCTGCTGCCAAGGCTGTCTCTTCTGCC
Organism: Octopus sinensis; assembly: GCF_006345805.1. Lineage (NCBI taxonomy): Eukaryota > Metazoa > Mollusca > Cephalopoda > Octopoda > Octopodidae > Octopus > Octopus sinensis. Next base: position 15,292,712 of record NC_043017.1, on the reverse strand, counting down.
ACTGACACCACCGCCAACACCAACAACAAAAACAACAATAACAACAACAACAACAATTCCGTTCAGACCTTGTTTCCTCCAACACCAAGAACTGAAGGAAATAAACAAAAGACTGTGACCACCAAACAAATTGACAAAAGCTGCTCGAACGCAGGGACAAACTATACAATAATTTTCCACCCCTTCCTACTTGCACAATCAAACCAAATACACCGATTTTACCAACTGCAGCCAAAAGCAACATCACCACCAGCAACAACAATAACAAAACAACAACAAATTTCGCCGAGGCGATAAAAGAAAAAAAGACAACAGTATATTTTACTGCACAGCAGATAAAAGATACGAAAGTTTTAATAACGGAAGTAGATGGTATAGTAAAAATAAACATACCACAAGAAATATTAGAAAATGAAAAAAAAAGAACTATTATATATAAAATAATTAATAAGAAAACAAAAAGTCCAGAGAAGGCTAACACAAGCAAAATCGAAAAATGCTTGAAACCCATCTGGAACTTCAAAGTTTATGTGCCCTGGTGGAATAAGTTCGCGCACATACAAGTGGTCTTCCACACTGAAGAGTTAGCAAAACGTTTCTCAACGCTAACTCTTCATTCAGATGAACTGACATTAATACCAAGCTACCGTGGACAGAAAGTGACTAAGATCGCTTTAAACAATGTCCCAAAAATAGTGAACAATCTATGGCTAGCAAAGGCCTTATGTGTGAAAATGGAAGATTTCACAATTTTAGAAACTACGGTCACGGAACACAAAAACTGGGTGGGAAAAAGAGTAGAATTTCTACTACACATAAACCAAGATGATATAAAGAAAATACCCATTCAGATATGTGTATCAGAAGACCACAAGTTGTATGTGGTCGTCGATGGCAGAAGACCACGTTGCTACATATGCGGCAGTGAGCAACATCTAAAAAAAGATTGCAAATCTGCCGCAAGAAAACAACAGCAACAACAACAGCAGCCGGAAAAAACAAAAAAGCCAGCTTTACTACCCATACCACAATTTGTACAAACAGGACTAATCACAGAAAATCAACAAAAAACAAACCTCACCAATCAAACAACACCACCAACTGCACCAAGAACAGAGACAACACCACCAACAACAACCAAGAATAAACCAACTCCCAAACCAAGAATATCTGCCAAAAAGACACTCATCGAAAATGAAGAGACAATTACTACTCCAAATCCCCACAAAATTGACACCCCAAACAACACAACAATACCTACAATCACTCAAACACAAAATACCCACACCCCACCTCCAAAACCGCATACACCACAACCTAACGCTCACCAACCAACACCAACAACAAAATCAACACAGTCTACAATAGACCCCAATATTTCCCCCTCCCAATCTCTGATTCCTCTGATTTGTCATTAGACGAAGAAGACACAGAAGATTGGCAAATAGCCACAGGGGGGAGAAGAAAAGGGGAAAAAAAAAGAAAAAAAAAATAACAAACAAAGCAGGAAGATTCACCACTCCCGAAACCAAAATATCCACAGAAAACGAACACATCAACACAAACACACCATCATCAAACCCCCAACAATGTTGACAGTCATAAACACAAACAACCACGACCTAATGGAATACATTAGGTCAAACACCAACATAACTGAAAACGACATAAAAACAAATAACCACCCACGCACAACACCACCACAACGCATTAAAATAATACACGTAACACAGAACACATACAGCGCCCTGAAATCTCTTTACCCTGATGCAGTAGGGAGATTTCAAAAATATTCATCAAAGAAACTATATAAAAACCTCATGGAAGAAGACTGTGAGGTGAAAAACAAAGGACTTTCGGACAACAAGTAACCTTTTCTCTCTCTCTTTCCTTTTTTGCACTTTCTTTTCGTGTGTAAAACACAATTTTATATCGGAACATGCTCAGAATAGGCAGTATAAATGTACGTGGCTTGGGGTCGCCTTGGAAACAAGGCTACATGTTAAGAGAGCTTTGACGGGTACCATCATTAACAACAGATGGTGGTATGCCCTAAAAAAAGCAATTAAAACAGAATCAGTCAGATAGAGTAAAGCCCTAGCATTAGACCGAAATAGAATAGAGGGAGAATTAGTTAAGGTTTTAGAAGAGGCACTTAGAACTGGCATCGCGTCCAACGTGCTGGCGGCGAGATTGGCCCTCGACCAACACCTCAACGCCAAACACGAGGGATGCGTTGTCAGAGCTAGGTTGCGTGCTCTGAAGAACGAAGGAGTTGGAGCCGCCCAAGAGGCCCGAGTGGTGGAGACGCAACGAGGCAACAGAGCCACCATCAAGTCTCTTATAGATGAACAGGGGCGCGAATTGCTCGAGCCTAAAAGGATGTGTGGGGCTTTTCAACAACACTTCACCCAACTGTTTGGGACAAGTGGTGGGTCAGAACGCAGAGTGGACTTTAGTGCCTACCTGCATGCCTTGCCACGACTCTCAGCAAGAGAGGTGGAGTCTTGTGAAAGGCCTATCACAGCTGTGGACATGCAGGATGCGATGGAGGGCTGCGCGAGAGACAAGTCACCAGGCTTGGATGGTCTGCCCTGCGAACTTTATTGTCATATGCCAGACTTGTTTGGAGGCGTCTTGGCAGCTGTCTACTGCAACTGGCAGCAAAACGGGAGTATTCCTGCTTTTGTAAAGCGAGGAGCAGTGGCACTGATTAAGAAAGACCCAAACAAGGGAGAGGTCATAGATAATTTCAGGCCCATCACTCTGCTCAACGCAGATTTGAAATTTTTGGCCAAGGTGTTAGCCGAGAGGTTGGCGCTTGTCATCAAGAAACTAATCGACAAGGCGCAAACATGCGCCGTGCCGGGTAGAAATATTCATGACAAACTCAGTAGTACGCGTAAATGGTCATCTATCCAGACCTTTTAACATCATGCGTTCGGTTCGTCAGGGATGCCCCCTCTCATCGCTGCTGTATGAAACTGGCGACGCTGAGGGGCATCCCACGAGAGCTGGGATGCGGGAGGAGCGTGTCTGCATACGCGGATGACGTCACCGTCATAGTGTCGAGCTACCAGCACATCGAGCTGGTAGGCGAAACACTAAAAGAATACGAAGCGGTAACGGGAGCAAAAATTAACCGGGAAAAGTCAGTGGGCTTGCGGCTCGGCACCTGGAGAAGCAGGCCCATGCCGTCCAACAGCGTCTCCATCGTGGGACGCTGGACGGACGGGCCGGTTAAGTTGCTCGGGGTCTGGTTCGGTCTGGACCTCCAAATGGAGAAGAACTGGGGCGAGATAACGACTAGGGTGGCTACTATCACCCAGAAATGGGCTGAGAGAAAGCTATCCCTAAAAGGTCGGGCGGAGGTGGCGAACGCGTACATCGCATCCGTCATCGAGTATCGTCTGACCGTCGTGCCTTGTTCGACCCTACCATCACCAAACTGGAACGTATACTCTTCCGCTTCCTGTGGAAGGGAAACGTTCCGATGGTTAGGCGATCCATTTGCTGTCAACACCCGCTAAATGGAGGGCTGGGCATGCCGTGGTTGATGATGCGCAGACATGCGCTGAGACTGCGACATCTCCGGCGCTTCATAGACGACGGTGAACAGGTGTGGTCGCCTTTTGTGCGGTGCGCTTTCCCGCAGCTCGTCTTCTTGGACGAACTACAGTCATGGATCAAGCAGAGAGCGAGGCTAGGCGAATGGCACCGCGAGTGTTGCGTTGCTCTCAAGCAACACTGCCGTCCGGGATCGAACTTGTGCGACTCCATCACAACAAAGGCATTCTATAGAGGATTAGTGGAGGGGAGATGCGACGACGAACTCGGGCAGAGTCTAGGCGTCGACGAGGAACACCTGACCCGCCTGTTCAGGACAACTTTCGGGCCGGGACCTATGAACAATCACCAAAGATCCCTGGCCTGGCAGTGCTATCGAGAAGCTTTACCTGTTCGGGTTAAGCTCTACAGACACGGTTCCAGACACACTGGACCGACTTGCCCGAGATGCGGTCAGAGCGACGAAACCGTTCTGCACGCACTCGTGCAATGTCCAACCATTTCAGACCTGTGGGCTTATGCCGAATGGCTGCTGTCACGTGTGGGACGAATCCGCCTATCGGCCGAGTCTGTCGTGAGAATTGGTCCGCCCCCTTCCCTCAACCGGGAAGGCAAGGCAGTTTTCATCGTACTGGTGGCCATGGTGAAAGAATGTGTGTGGTGGACCCGAGCGAAAGGATTAGAGACAAACACTTACCTCTCTGGCCAATCGCTCATCAACTTTTTCAAGTACCACTTGAAAAGGAAGGTGAGAATGGAGAGGGAAGTTTTGTCTCGCGAAAGATTAAAAAAAAGATGGGTGAATGTTGCAAAGATGGTGCGTGCTAGTAACGAAACCATTTTGAGCATGACCCTGTAGATCGTAAAAAAGAAAGAGAGAGAGCATTTTGCTCTCATGTGGTTATTTCCTCCCTGACTGAGGTTCCCGTGGTCTTTTCTGTAGGCTTTTCTTCCCACGGATGAACCCAATCTTGTTTTATCAATGTTTTTATCAATGTTTCTGTGATACACGATTTCTTTCCTTTTTTTTTTCCTCTCGATCCCTTTTGATCGCAATCTTACATTTATTTTCTTTTTTCCACCCTCGAAAAGAAAAGCTCTACATTTGTATTTGTCCTCTCTGTATTCAGCCCTGTGTGGCTAATAAAAGAAAGTTATCTATCTATCTATCTATCTATCTATCTATCTATCTATCTATCTATCTATCTATCTATCTATCTATCTATCTATCTATCTATCTATCTATCTATCTATCTATCTATCTACCTACCTACCTACCTACCTACCTTTCCATCTACCTACCTACCTATCTATCTATCTATCTATCTATCTATCTATCTATCTATCTATCTATCTATCTATCTCTATCTATCTATCTCTCTCTCTCACTCTCTCTCTCTCTCTCTCTCTCTCTCTCTCTCTCTCTATATATATATATATATATATATATAATTACTATTGCTGTTTTTGTGTCTGTGCCACTATTGTAGTAGTGGTAGTTGCAGCAACAGCAGCAGCAGCAGTAGTAGCAGTAATAATAGTAGTAGTAATAGTAGTAGTATTGATAGTATTGGTTGACTGTACCATTAAGCAGACACATCACTGTTCTTAGTTCGGTAACCATTAAAAACTTAAATATCCCAATTGTCTCTTAATGTTTATCGTATCGACAAAACTTAACTGATATCTATTTCATATTTATAATTACATTCACCAAAATGGCGTCCTCTACTACCTTCACAAATGGGGGCAACTCTATGCACCTTAAATTCATGCGGTGTCTTTTGTTTTTCATTTGAATTTTCTCCAGTTTTAGCATTAAGCTACGCTCTCCCTCTCTCTCTCTCTCTCTCTCTCTCTCTCTCTCTCTCTCTCTCTCTCTCTGTATATATATATATATAATATATATATATATAGGAAATAGTAAGAAGTGATAAAACTACAGAAGGCTTGTTTTAAAAGGTTAAAAAATATATATTTGAGTCATTATGTCAGAAGAATGTTATAAATTTTTTTCATACAGTGACATAGTTTTTGAAGAAATTACCGGTTTCGTGTTAACTTTTCAAATTTCTCAAAACATTGCGTTATGACTTCGTTATGAAGTGTAAAGAAGAGTTCCAGGTAAGGGGAGGTAATAAGTGATTTCTTCCGGTATAAGGGAGATAATCGCTTTATATTTCTTGCCTTTTTTTACTTAATGGGGTGAGTTTCTCTGTATAAGAATGTTAGAGTGGTTAAGTTTGGGCTTATATTTTTCAATGAAGAATGTTTCCTTGTTTAGTCTAATTTGTGTTGGTGTTCCAATAGCACATTGATAAAATGGAAAGATTAAAAATTGTGGTAGTAGTTGCTTTGCGCATTTCTCAATATGCTCACTAAAGGGTATCATTCTGTATTCTGGGAATGCAATCTGTTGTCGATGCAGTGTGCATCTACGTCTGAGTGATAGTCCCGTGGACCCCACGTAGTTTTGGTGGCAGCCCGAACATCTTATGACATAATTTATGTTTTCAGAGGCACAAGTAAAATTAGATTTGATCTTGAATTTTTGTCCCTCTTTGAAGAGGAATTCTGATCCTTCTAGAAGGTTTGGGCATGTTGCACAGTTTGGCCTACCACATTTTTTTACTTTTGCATCCGTAATTTCAGAAAACAATTTTGCCTTTGTGAGAATCTTTTTAAGTGATTTAGGTTGTTTGTAACTTTTAATGATTTTATGTATGTTTAGAATTTCCTTTAATTTGGGTTTTTTTATGAAGTATTGGTAAATTCTGGGTGATGATGGTGAAGGCTTCTTTGTTTGTGGGGTTGTATGTGGATATGTAAGGTAGTATTTTCGGGGAAGGTATGTTGTTGTGTTGAACTTTTCTCAAAGTTTCTATGTCGATTTCTGTTGCACGTCTGATCCCATCCTCTATGAATTAAGCTGGGTAGTGTCTGTAGTGTATATATATATATATATATATATATATATATATATATATATATATATATATATATATATATATATATCACGTGATCACGTGACCGACCAGACCATCAGATGTTGTTACACATCGCTGGTCACAATGCGCTTCGCATTGTTTTAGCCTTCGAATGACGCCACCCCGCTGGCTAAGCGAGCAGGCCAACAGAAGAAAGAGTGAGAGAAAGAGGGGTGAAGGAGTACAGCAGGGATCACCACCCCCTGCCGGAGCCTCGTGGAACTTTTAGGTGTTTTCGCTCAATAAACACACAACGCCCGGTCTGGGAATCGAAACCGCGATCCTACGACCGCGAGTCCGCTGCCCTAACCACTAGGCCATTGCGCCTCCATATATATACACTTGCGTCAGAAATTAATTAGCACTTCTCAAATTTCTACATTAAATAGGTTAAATCAATTAACCTATGAGCTGTTCAAAACGTCTTACGCGATGAGAAAACTTAGTATGGTGTGATTTCGGTCCTTGCGAGGCGCTACCTATATCTATTAAACAAAGGAAGATTTGTCTGCATCCGCACTCCAAGTTGTTGCACTGCTATGTCAACATCATAAGGCTGTAGACTCTCAAACTGTTCTGCAAGCAAAGTTACGTCATCGTTCTGCGCAACAGTGAACTCGCAACAAAGCAATAGTTCGAGATATGGCCACTAGGTGACATCACATACCTTGAGTGAAGAGCAATCAAGGGTGCTAATTAATTTCTGACGGTAGTGTATATATACATACATATATATATGTGTGTGTGTGTATACAAGATATGAAGGGAGAAAAAACCGTCTCTCCCAGAAGAGATTTTTGCTTCGAATAATTTGGTTCCATAGTTCCTTTACATAACAACCACTGTCAAAGTCTGTATTTTTACGTCCAGTTCGTGAAAAGATTATGCCCTTCCCACCAGCGGGCCTACACACACATACACACGCACACACACGCACGCACACACACGCACGCACACACACATTCACACACACACACACATACTAATATCGAATAGTCAGAATGAGCGCTCAACACAACATTGGTGGATATATATTCTTTGTTTGTGGGTTAACGAGGCTACCAATGGCTTCGCGCAGAAAGCGTTCTCGGCAATTTTCAAATGCACTTCTTCCATTCTGGACGAAAATACACGATGTAACTTGTGTAACCTCGTGTATTCGTATCGAAAATGGTAACGAGTACCAACGTTCCCATGTGGTAGGGATGCAAATTATAAAATCTCTCCCTGTCATCAAAAACTATTGTTAGCTTTTTTAATTCATAAATATTTATGTGTGCGTGTATATGTATGTATATATATGTATATACATATATGCATACATACACGCACACACACATATATATGTATGCACATACTTACACAATATATATATGTACATACACATATACATATGCAGCGACTCCTGCCGTCATGTCCTGTTTATTGTGTATATCTGCATTTCCTGGGGTTATCCATTTGTCTGCACGTATTGTTAATGAATCACAAGACACCTCTTATCATCATCATCATCATCATCATCATCATCATCATCATTGTTAGTGCTGCTGTTGTTGTTGTTATTTTAGGCATGCTTTCTATTTGCAGTCTTCACACTCTGGTTATCTCTATTTCGAGATCTTTATATTGGAAGAATTTCTCAAATTCTTTAAGACCGACATTTTCACCTGTTGTCACCGATACCTTGTTCAGAACGTAGTTCTTTTGTTGGTAATTAGTCTTCACCTTCTCTTCCTCTGCCTCTGCTATTGACGTCATCGTCATCATCATCGCCATCATCATTATCATCATCATCGTCGTCATCATCATCATCATCATCATAATCGTCGCCGTCGTCATCATCATCATCCTGATCGTGTTCATCATTACCGTCGCCGTCATCTCGACTTCTTCTTCTTGATTTCCATGATGGTGAGGTGGTGGTGGTAGTGGCGGCGGAAGTGGTTGTATTTCAGCAGACATTGTCATTATTCAGCAAGCATCTTAATAAATACAAAAACAACAACAACAATGATTTAGGAAGAGACAGGAACAGAAATATACAAATTCATACAGCTACAGGAATATATACATCAATATGCAGGCAATAATATATATATATATATATATATATATATATATTATATATATATATAATATATGTGTGTGTGTGTGTGTGTGTAGGTGTGTGTGTGTATGTATGTATAGGAAATTGAAAGTGAAATCGTAGTCATTTATATATTTTATGAGCGAATCGGCGTAGAGGGAAGATAAATAAAAGAAATAGACACAAGAAACAATGTGCACCAACACACACACACACTGATATATTGAAAGACATAGGCATAGAGTACAAAGAGAAACTACAGATACATAAGGACACCTATACAAACATATATATATATATATATATATTATATATATATATATATATGTGTGGTATATATATATTATTTTATATATATATATATATAGTACTATATATATATATATATATATATATAAATTAAATAAAATATTAGGAATAAATCCAAACTTGCAGGGAAAAATCAGATTTAGGATTGAATCCAATTTTATAGTAAAATATATTATATTATATTATATTAAATTAGAGATAAAACCACTATTAGGCAAATCAAACACTCAAAAACTTAAGCCAATACATTAAATTAATTAATTTATAATATTTTAAATATATATCAAAAGTATATATATATATATATATATTATTGCCTGCATATTGATGTATATATTCCTGTAGCTTATATATATATATAAGGCTTTCTTCCAAGGAATCTAATGCGCTTGGCTTAAATTTTCCTTTGGGACTGGCCAGGTCGGAGCAATCTCAAGATTAATCAGCCGAAATTGCGAGGATGATCCAGTTCTTGACTGAAGATTGAAGGCTTCGAATGTCCTGTCAGTGTTTTTTGTATCGTCTTCTAAATGTTTTGCGTTCTTGTCCCAGTTTGTATTTTTTTAGATATACATATAGATATAGCGGCGCCCGTACCCTTGTTGGTCTTATATGTAAGTACATATTTCTTTAAACTTGGTACGACTCTATAACACTGTCTCTCCCCCCTCTCCTACATTTCTCTGCCTTTCACACTTTGCACTCCACTTTGATCTGTCTGTCTGTCCCTCTCTCTCTCTCTGTCTCTCTCTCTTCTCCTCCTCCTTTGTTCCTTGTTCCCATTTTTTCTCACTTCATCTGTCCCTCTTTTCCTCTCTCTTCTCCTCACACGTGACTAACCGAGCGATTGACGGCCTTTTCGTGGTCAGCAGCCGTCGCGGCAAGACACAAATTTTGTCTCTCTTTGCCCCAAGGCATTTTTCTAATGCGCCAGCTCAAAGTTCACTCGTCCTGTTGAAAAGACGTCTGTCTGTGACGTCCTGTTTTTGTTATTATTATTATCATTATTGTTTTTACGTATTTTTGTATTCTTATTCGTTCCGTCTTGTTTTTGTATACATTCGAGCTGTCTTCTTCCAAGGAATCTAATGCGCTTGGCTTAGATTTTCCTTTGAGGCTGGCCAGGTCGGAGCAATCTCAAATTTAATCAGCCGAATTGCGAGGATAATCCGGTTCTTGACTGAAGATTGAAGGCTTCGAATGTCCCGTCCGTATTTTTTGTATCGTCTTCTAAATGTCTTGCGTTCTTGTCCCAGTTTGTATTTTTTACATATACATATATATATATATATATATATATTATATATATATATATGTACATATATATGTACAGTAAAAAAAGAACTTCGTTGAAGAGATTTACACCATGTGGTGGGCTGTATATATAATATATATATATATATATATATATATATATAATATATATATATATATATATGAACACATATATGTAATATATATGTACGTAATATTTAAATATGTATTATATATATATATATGTTTATTTATGTGGATATCTTTGTATATATATATATATATATATATATATACGAATGTGCACAGAAGTATACGCATGCGCATACATGCAAATGCAACCTCAGAATACACGTACGTATTTATACTCACACAAAAATACGCGCGCGCACACACACTGTAAAGTCATACACTACGCACGGTCGGTCCCACAGAGAGAGAGAGAGAGAGAGAGAGAGAGAGAGAGAGAGAGAGAGAGAGAGAGAGAGAGAGAGAGAGACCCACACACACACCCGCGCACACAAATACACAGATGCAAGGGGTCAGTCGCCGACGCATCACCCCACTGCACAGACCCGCAGAGGAGATGTCTTTAAACTAAAGTAATTGCCATAGTTTGCCAAACGAACAATAAAAGAAGACTTTAAATAAATTCGGATTCCATAAAATTTTATTTTCTTTCTTATCATTTATTGATTTTTTTTAGTTTTTTTTTCTACATTTTCCTTTTTTTTTCTCCAAGACATTCTCTGGCAATATACAGTTGCATTACTTAGGTAGAGTCTATTCTGTGCACCATAATCACTATCTTACTACTGGCTGATACCAACCAATCACGCACGCGCACACAAACATATATGTCTGTGTGTTCATATATATATATATATGTAATATATATGTATTATATACATATATTTATATTATATATAATATATATATATTATATAATATATATATGTACACACTTATACATTCATACATACATACATATCAGAAACACACACACACACACATATATATAATATTATGCATATACCCATACATGTATACGTGTATAAATATACATATATTTTTATATATGCACACATACATATATATATATGTATACAAACATATATATATATATATATATAATGTATATACGTATTAATATATATAATATATATATATAATATATATATATATATATATGTGTGGTGTATGTATGTATGTGTATACATAAGTGTGTGTGTGTGTATTTATACATATATGCGGCATAAACGTATGTACGATTTGTTTGAAGCTTTGAATTTGTCCGCGTTAGACTGCCAAGCCATGGCTAACTTCGAAGTTACTGGCGGGTTCCCAATCAGTTAATTTTCTGTTGTCCTTAAAATTGCTCGAAGACAATAACATGAAACCGCCCCTCCCCTCTTCACAAACAAACTTACACACAACACTCACACATACGGTTTAATGAACTTTACTTGCAGGCGTATTAAGAGTAATTAAGGCCTAAGTTGCGTCTACTTAATGAGGGCCTCCATCTTTTTCACTCCTAAAACTAACTTTCATGTTTCCGCAAGGTCAGATGAATAAACGAGAAGCAACCCGACAATATATAAACAACAATAATCGCAAATACATCAAAATATATTTAGTCAACTGTACATCGATATTTTATTGTTTGCCTGATTCCCAACCACATGGTTCTGGGTTCAATCCGTCGCAACACGTAGCACCTTGAGTGGATTCGATAGACGGAAACTGAAAGCAGGCTGTCGTGTATAGATATATATGTATGTGTGCG
>NC_043017.1:15257672-15280620 GCF_006345805.1 Octopus sinensis | reverse complement strand
ATCTATCTATCTATCTATCTATCTATCTATCTATCTATCTATCTATCTATCTTTCTATCTATTTACGTTTCTTTTTATGATGAGATATAATAAAGACAATTTGATTTGAAACTCAAAGATTACTCAGTACTTTTTTTAGAGTACATATCCATATTTCTGAAAGAAAAGGAGTTTCAATGAAGTCGAATTTCGTCGGACACTACTTGTAAAAGTGTAATTTGCTTGTCTGTGTATTGTGTGTGTGTGTGTGTGTTGTGTGTGTGTGTGTGTGTGTGTTGTGTGTGTGTGTGTGTGTGAGTGTGTGTGTATGTGTGTGCGTGCATGAATACGTGCGTTTGTATCGATGTATGTATTGAAGGAACACGTTATGTCGATCTTGGTGTGTGAACGAAGTATAGCTGACGAGAAGAGTGAGACAAATCTATGATGTGGCCGCTCTGTAGAGATGGGTCTGTGGCTTATAATAAATACGTAAAACCATTCACTGGCGGTTGCTGACGGGCCTTGGCTACGTTGTTTCCACCCACACCAAACAACACTTCAACGATGTAAACATCCCCAGGTGCAAAAAGAAACCTCAACAATGTTATATTCCAAATCTTTCGAAAGCTAAGAATAATAGAGAAGAAAATATATCAAAATATAATTTATTTTCTGCAAATCAAGAACAAAATGTTATTTTTTTCTTTTTTGCCGCCACGTCTAGTTTTTAATCGGAAATCGGATGAAAAACCAAGTTGAATAAAGTATTATATTGCACAACAAATGTTTAAGACATTAATACTTCGCTTCGCTGCACATCTATCAATTTTAATCTCTCTCATTAGAATTTTTTCATTATTAACACACAAATGTAACTGCGCGATTAGCAAGTTCTTGCTATAACCATGAAGACGCGTGTTCAATGCTTCAGCACATTAACAAAATCAACAGAAAATAGTTTTCTTCGTACTTCTCATGTTAAAATAAAAATATCTACCAAAGTCAAATCTAATTACTTTATCGGAAACCCTACACTCTCTTATAGGTCAAAGTCTTTATTTACACCCCTAAATAGCATTGTACATGGAGCACAGATCTTTGCATGACACAGTAAATGCATCGTATTGTTCCTGGAAACAGAGAAAATATCTGAAACTGGTGCTAATGTACATATATAATATATATATATATATATATATATAAGATATAATATATATAATATATATATATATATATATATATATATATATATATATATTTATATATATATATAGACATTGTTGGCCTAATGAGACGCTGGCCTTATTCGCTATATCTGGCTCAACAACACAGCACGCAGCCCGGTCCAGGATTCGAACTCATAACCTTCAACTTTTAAATTCTTCCCCACCAAATAATTAGCCAATAAGATTTTAATCTAGTCACCCTTCATATTATGGATTCGTCTTAAAATACTATCATGTATATAGCGTCGTAACGTTTCTTAACCAGTGAAGCCTAATCATATCTATAAAAGGGAGGATGTGTGTGCGTGTGTGTGTGTGTGTGTGTGTACGTGATTGTCATTTATGTACGTCCACAAATTAGCACGCATGTCGCTCAAATTTTAGGAGGACATTTGTCAACATCCTATCTGGGTTTTGTCAACTTATTTTTTACCCCAAGGCACCCGTGGGTAGCGTAAATATCTATTTTCAGACATAGCTTTTAGCCACGAGGAATATCAGCCTTGGCTTTTTTGATGGCGTCTAACAAAAAAGAAGATAAAGAAAAGTAGAAGAAGGAGACAGAGAGTTCACGGGAAAGACAAAGTAAGAGAAGGAGAGAGAGAGAAAGTAAGTTATGACGTTCATAAAAAATAAAATGTAACATGTTTCGTTTTTTGTTTTTGAAATATACTTTAGTGAAAATCGTGCGAGTGTTAATATACAAATTTAACAACATTTTTCCATTCATTTCTGTTTATGAACATGTATGCGTGCACAAAACATGCAATAGTTGTACGTACGTACGTGTGTGTATGTGTGTTCGTGTCTGTTGCCCATATATATTTATATAATATTATATATATATAATATACATAATATATATATATATATATATTATATATATATTATATATAATATATATATATAATATAAATATATATATATATATAATATATATAATATATAATATAACTAATTTCAACGGATTTCGCCCAAATTTGACGTCTATATTACTTAGTTTGGTTTGAAATAAAGAACTTGATTGGCTTAATAACCGTAATGTAATCCCGGGCAAGGCCGGGTTATACTGCTAGTTGTTAATAATATTTTACAAGATTATATCATTCGCATGAACAGCATGCTCCGACAAAGTATTCGTTTTTTATAAATTCTCAAATCTTTCATGTTTCTTAAAATTTTAATAACTCTTTTGAATCTCTTAAGTCTGATGAGAGAAGTATAGAGAATTGCTCTGATTGGAGTTAGCTCTCCCACACCAACCGATATCTTCCTGAAACGGCCATAAGACTTTGTATTTATTCAGGATTCCTCAGGAATCGTCTTGTTCTGAACTTTCTCATCTTCCCTCCTCATTGATTCTAAAACAGACATTCAAACCTCGCAAGTACATCTATTTATTTATTTATTAATTTTTATATGTTTATAATTTTTTAGATATATTTATGAATTTTTATATATTTATAAATCTTCCTATGTTTATTTATACATTCTTATGAAGTTTTGTCAGGTCTCATATATGTGAACGCATCGATATATATTGCGGAGAATTTCGATAATTTGAAATGGATTGAATGAATATACACACCGACCTTTGACATTTGTTTCTCTCCTCCTTTATTTATATTTCTGAAGCTTCATTTGAGCACTAATTAGTTGAGCGTATAAATTGGATAACTATACCTTCATTTTATATATATATATATATAGATTATAATATATATATATATATATATATATATATATATATATATATATATATATATATATATAATATATATATAGATATGTATGTATAAAATATAATATATATATATATATATAATATATATATATATATATGTATATAAATATATATATATTTATATATCTGTGTGGCTGTCTGTCTGTCTGTCTCCATACATTCAAAAACTAGACTTTCAAGCAGGAAATGGCAATGTAGATAATAATTACAACTGACGGGACAGTGCTCATTTCGTTGTCGTCCAAACAACATCGATGCGCTGATCAATGTTTTTTCCTACATTCTGAAAGTGCAAATAAGTAAAAAAAAAAAAACTGAAGGTACTCTGTATATTCTAGCAAACCCCCAAAATAAAAGAATGGTGATGAGATATAGTTGGGCAAAGGCTTTTGTTAGGATTTCAAGACCGAAACCTCGGCTTCTAACAACCAAATGCAGTCCTGGAAATTGGACGAAGAATTTATTCTAGTGAATTCTTATTCTTCACTGGCCCTGGTTGTATGACCTGCTTTATAGTCTTGCAGGGATACTTTTACATTTTGTTAATAATAAACGTAGGCAAATATATGACACCCATGTTTTATATATATATATATATATATATATATATATATATATATAATATATCACACACACATATATCGGTGTGTATATCCATACATACATACACATACACATCAATGTATTTCCTCTATCTGTATATCTCTTAGTATACATATACACAAACACACACACACATATATATATATGTATATATATCAGCAAGGTCATGGAACGAATAGTCAAAGGAAGCTGATCACCTTCCTTGAAGAGAATGACTTGCTGCCCGACACCCAAACATGGTTTCCGACCAGGAAGAAGCTGTTTAACTAGCTCCTACAACACTATGACTGGGTGCTGAAACGGCTGCTCAACCACTCAAATGTGGAAGTGATATATCTCGACTTTGCAAAGCCTTTGATAAAGTCGATCATGGAATGATATGTCACAAACTGCGTGATCTCAACATAGTTGGAAAACTGGGAGAATGGCTTCATGACTTTCTGAAGGATAGAAGTCAGGTGGTAGTAGCCAAGGGGCCACCTCCATTAACAACAAATAGTGAGCGGTGTTCCGCAGGGCACTGTTCTGGGATCACTACTGTTCATAATGGCCCTCTCAGACCATGCCCTCAGCCATGCAGAGAGCCACGATCACAAGTTATGCAGATGATACAAAAGTTTCACAGGCAATACAGAACCCTGAGGACACTAATAACACCTGCAATGTGAGCTGGACGAAATATACAAGTGGGCTGAAAAGAATAGCATGCAGTTCAATGCTGGAAAGTTTCAAGCTTTATACTATCAGCATGCAAAACTGAATGCAATACCCAATGAATACACTGGACCCGGAGGGATTGCAATCCCAGAGGCACAATCAGTGCGTGACCTGGGTATTCACATGAGTGATGACGCGACCTTTCATGTACATGTTGCTAAACTGACAATGAAATGTAGACGGCTGGCTGGATGGATTCTTAGAACCTTCAGAACAAGAGAACAAGAAACCATGATGGTCCTCTGGAAGACACTTGTCCTAAGCCACTTTGACTATTGCTCTCAGCTATGGTCACCATCCAGTGTCAAGTTGATCACAGAACTTGAGGCGATCCAACGAAGCTACACAAAGAAGATAGCCTCTATGCAGAATGTAAGCTACTGGGAAAGACTCAAGAGAGGCGGGAAAGATATGCCATAATATACATCTGGAAGATCCTGGAGGGAAGTATCCTGAACTTTGGCATCGAGAGTTACGCAAATGCCAGAACTGGGCGCCACTGCGTGGTGCCTAGGACTCCAAACCTGCCATCAAGATGTAGGACAAGATTCTGTGATAGCCTGGGCTTCCGAGGCCCACAGCTCTTCAATATCCTCCCGAAGAACCTGAGAGACCTGCATGGGGTGGATACAGATGTCTTTAAAATGAAGCTGGATTCTTCCTGTCAGGTGTCCAGATGAACCAACTTCACGGCAGGAGGGGCAGATGAGGGCAGCTGCATCGAACTCTCTCATGCACCAAATAGCAGTTGCTAGAAAGCCTCCATGAAGTGTAAACCAAGTAGCAACACCAAATGGCGGTGCCCCAGCATGGCCACAGCTCATAAGCTGAAACTAGAATCAATCAATCAATCAATCATATATATATATATATATATATATATATATATATTATAGAGAGAGAGAGAGGCTCTCAAGCACAGAAACTCACATGTATATACATATTTGTGTTTGTGCTCATGTCTGTACTCAATGCTATCTTTCGACCATCAGCTGTATATTGTCAGCGGCATTAATGTTCATTATTTTCATTTAAATCAGATAAGCCGGGTTCAATCCTGCCTGGCGGCATAATATAGTAGTTTTAATCGACGAGTGTATATTTGTCTGAACCGCGGTGACATGACATACAACAAAAATCTTAAGTGACTGGAATATTTTTTCTTCTAAACCAAAAGACATTTGGCCTGGAGCTAGCAGCGTTCTTCGCAACATTTCAATATTTTTCGCTCTAATGCTTTTTAAGATATCAGCACCAGATAACAACATTTCTTCAGAATATTCCCATCAAAACCAAACACTCCTGCCATTCCATTCTCCATTCCACATCAAATATGTCATTCTTTCGTGGATCGGTTTTTTTCTTTATATTTTTGTCTCTAGTTTTGCAGAGTTTCGACGGATTTGTATTTTATTTTATTTTTTGGTTATTTCGTATTTCCTATTCATATTTAATTTGTTCTACCGTTTAAGATTATCTTCGCACACGCACGTATATGTGTGTGTCTATATATATATAATATATATATATATATACGCACATAGTCACACAGTCATATATATATATATATATATATATATGCGCATATATATATATACGCACATATTCACACAGTCATATATATATATAATATATATATATATATATATATATATATATATATTATATATATATATTTATTTATATATACACATAGAGGCATATAAGATAACTTGCATATGAAAAGATAACACACACATACACATACACACACACACACATATATATATGTGTGTGTGTGCGTGTTTATATGCATGCATTAGTAAAACGCAATAAATTTATATTTTTATGCACATAAAAACATATATTTGTATATGTCTTGTGTCTGTATGTATACGTGTGTGAGCGTGTGTGTGTGCATGTGCTCATATATATATATATGTGCTCATGTGCTCATATATATGTGCATGTGCTCATATATATATATATATATATATATATATATTCCACACATAAGAATACGTAGATACATAATTACATATATAAATACACACATGCTCATGTCCATATATATATATGTGACGAACATAGATATATGTGTGTATATAATAGTGTACGTGGTTTGTGTGTATGTGTACTTGTATGTGTGGGCGCAACCTCCAGACCGACACGCAACGTGGCCGCCATCTTTACAGTTACATGTCAAAATAAACGTTGTTTTAAGAGTTAACTGACAGATATTGAGAGATGAAAATCGCCATGATAAAGTCTTATATTTTACCGTGCATAAATTACTGTTTGTCAAAATTAATATGTAGCACAGTGGTCTGGTGCTTAGATTATTTTATCGATACGAAGGACACATAAAATAAGAAGTATAATTATATATTACATAAAAAAAGGACATTTACATCATAAATAAATATAAAAACAAATCACGCCACAGCAACGAAATCCATTATAATTGCATGTTTTATAATAAAATTTATAATGTAAGCAGTATAGAAGAAATAATTCAAATGATTTTAATAGCCGGCAGCGATAGAATTGATATTAATAAAGTTTTTAATGAAGTTAGCGTTTCTGAGTACCATAATGATAATAAGACGAAGAAGAAGAAATTGTTTTAAAGAAATTATTCTTTTGATAGAAAACTCGACTACACGACCAGTATCAAAGAAGGAAATGTGTGGAACTGCCTCAAAGATGACGTATCTTCGTTATCATTTTAGATCTAGGAATACCAATAAACGAAAAAGATTAAATTACGTCCGTATTGTCGAGTTTTCAGTGAAAATTTAACGATTATTTCTGGATACATTTTTATATGTAAAGTTAACATAATGGCGGGAACGTAAGCGAGATGTTGGTTCCTGTTCGATATATATCGCTGTTGTTTTTGTTGTTACTTTGGCATTTACACATTGCTGAGAAGAGCGCAAGTCAGGCGGGCAGGCCACCTTGCACGAATGCCCGACACGCGACCCTTTAAGAAACTGTCTTACAGTAAACTGGCAGAAGACAAGTGCACACAAGGGGGTCGGAAAATGTGCTTCAAGGATACACTCAAAGCCTCACCGAAGAGGTTTGAGATCTACTCCACCCCCACCCCCCGCTGACACCTGGGAAACATAAGCATAAAACTGCCCTGCCTGGCGAAGCTGCGCCAACAGAGGTGCCACTTCCTACAGACGAGATTGCAGGGACACAAAAGACAATGCAAGCTATACAAGTCCAGAAACAATTCCTTGCTTTCAGTCCCAACCGACCACCAATGCCCGAGCTGCAGCAGAACCCTCTCAGCATGCATCGGACTGCTCTGTCATCTTCTACCATGTCATGTCCTTGGCCACTGTCTAACTAATTAACTGAGTGACTGTCTGACCAACGTTGGCCTTACTGTGACCTTGTTGGAATATCCCTATTGCAATTGTTACAGGTGTTTCAGGCGTGACCGTCCAATACATATTTTCTGGTCTAGTGTGTCTAAGAATACACTGTTAAATAGTCTTTCTCTTTTAAAGTTGATTGGTTTAATGTGAATGGAAGTTGGGCGTTATTTCTCTCCGATTGAATTATCGTAAAATGCACTTTTGTTGAATCAAAGCTGTTGTTGTTGATTAGCTTTAAGTCATTTTAGATCGAATATTCCAATGATCAACAACGATCCAACCATGACCTTCCCTTCTTTTACGCCTTTATATTTCGTAGACGGAGGCAGCTGATTGAAGGTTGTTTTCGGTTCTGCCATCACTCCCACGTGGGCTGCCTGTCTGTATCGTGCTAAAGTATTGGAAGGATTGGTGCTTCATAAAGCCACTCACCATCACACTCTATCTTGTGTTCCACACAAGCTGTGTCTCCTCTCTCTGCAATCTCTACTGCAACTACAATGATATCTGAATTAAGACTCAAAGTGGCTTCGTGTCACCTCCGCTACAACTCCGAACCGATCCTTCATCCTTCATCTTCTTAACCGCATGATGTCCGTCTCTCTGCTTCAGGTCCATCACTGACCCCTACACATACCCCTTCTTTCTCACAACGTTAATCTTCGGGAATGCTTCCACGTCCGTGTTTTTTTTATGTTGCTAAACAATTATCTTCGTTGACCCCGTCCATATGTAAGGACCTGGGGTCACATGGAAATCTCTCCTTCTTCCGAAGCAAATGGTAAAGACAACACAAAAATGTGATACAAATAAACTATTTAATACTCATCCAGCTATTTAGTATTATGATAGTTTAAAGGGATTATTACAAAGATTATATTACAAGGATCTAAAGTAGCACCAATTACTATTTCTCTTGAGTTAATAGGAGACAGAGGAACGAGTGGGACGAAATGCCTCTTGTAACAGATGACATCTACCTGAGGAGAGAAATGGTTGGGATACAACGATACAACTTAACTTATATCTGTGTGCAGATTGTTCGGATGCTGTCAAAAGAAGAAAATTATAGAACGTCGGACCAGACTTCACTGATAAATAGACAACTGGGAAATAGCGTTCTCGATGGCATAAAAATGCATGAGCGAATTAGACGCACCCCAATTTCAGTAGTGCATATCCAGAAGGGAAAAGCAATTTAGAGTGCAATAAAGCATGTAATATTGGCTCAACTTCACATATAGGTGGTCCCAAAGTGATTATGTTTTGGGATATTATTTAAAAATAACTGCATTATATATTCTATCAAATATGATAAATAGCTTAGGCCATAATTCTTGATTTGCGGCTAATAGAGATTGGACTCTGTCTCAAAGTGTTAACTTGTTACCAAACTGATATAATTTACAGTTGTATCTATTTACTGTTAAGTGATGCATAGACTGCACTTCTTACCTAGTTACCTACCTGTTTAAATTATATCACTGTATGAAACCTGCTGACAGCCAACGGTGACATGTCCTGTATCACACTTGCAAGTGCGGCTGTGAATCACATGACTACGGCACCGTTTTATAACAAAGTCACGCGTAAACTATATCACGCCGTCTTAACTAGTTTCAGCAGTAGATTATAACCATCTGTGGTGCCATCTGTCTCATACTGTGACTGTGCCATATATGCAGTTCCAATACCCAATAGGTATAATGACATCTTGCGATACTTATCTATAGCTGGGTGGGCTGTGACACACCGTAGCACCCTGCACTCTATCGGTCACACTATATAGATCCCTATCTATGGAGCAAAGTGATACAAATTTATGCGGATGGTTTATATTCGACGGTGAAAACCACCGAATCCCGGAAATTGGTTCGTTTCAATGACTTTTCTCCATTTTTGCTCGAGATCGAGTCTCGCAAAGTCCCTAATCATTGCCACTGTCAGAGAACAATAAATCAGGAATTAGTCTGTTACCATTCGAAATCTCTTACCTCTGACGTCATTGTTCCCGAAATGCATTGCATCCATCATTCATCCATCCCTCTATTCAAACATAGGCGTGGCTGTTGGTAAGAAGTTTGCTTCCCAAGCATATGGTTCCAGGTTCAGTCCCACTACGTGGCACCTTGGGAGAGAGTGTCTTTTACTATGGTCTCGGGCCGGGCAAAGCCTTGTCAGAGGGTTTAGCAGACAGAAACTGAAAGAAGCCCGTCGTGTGTGTATATATATATATATATGCTCACACATACATATATATAATATGTGTGTGCGTGTGTTCGTGTGTGTATGTGTGAAGTTGCTCTTGAGCGCTACTGGTAACACGTAGCTGAGTACGACCTATTGCATGGTTGCGTCGTCGGCGACTAAACTGTCAACAACACCGAGTTTGGTTGGTGAGGAGGGTGATAGTTGGACACTCTGCTGGATGAAGAAGAGAACCCGTCAAAGGACGGAGGAACTGATGAGTAGTCATCCAACTGTAGGTACACAGGTATATACTGTTTTCATTTTTTTAAATATATATTTCAATTTTATTTATATCTTAAAATTTTATATATTTTTGGAGCCCTAAACATTGCTTATTCGCCTTAAACGTGGTAGCCCGCTACAGTTCACTGGTTATCCAGCAACGCAGTAGAAGAATGGTGACCTTGGTCCTTCGAATGCGCATGCTCTTCAAGACAATCCCTCAACACCGGAACGAAAAGCAGCATTGGCTGCTCTTGAACTAAAGAAGCACAAAATTGAGAAAGCCGCACTTAGTGAAACCCGTCTTGCAAGATGATCACGGTTAGAAGAAAGCAAAGGTGGATAAAGTGTGGAAGAAATGAGAACGAGCCACACCACTCTGGTTTGGGATTTACCATCAGGACAGAAATAGTCAGATCCCTCCGATCGCATCATGACACGAACGTTGGACAAACAGACGCAGACTCACAATGAACTTAGACATAGGATGGTCACTAATGGATGGTAATTGATCAAAGGTCAACTGACTGAGATCTAACGTGGAGATAAACAACAACACCCCGGGTAGGAGCAATCGAGTGAGTCACTACTTGGGGTCTTGACCTACTGGAAATGGAAACCAAATGTTCCAATTGCAGGTTCGGAATAAAGGGACGAAGCAGTAGATAGCGAAATAGCAGATTATAACACGGGATGGTCACAGCTGGAATAAATCAGATCTCACCTAGGACTAAACAATAACAACTTCAATAACAATACCGTTGCCACTAATAATAACAACACCTACAACAATACAAATATCACCATCGCCAATAGCACCGCCAACACCATCAACAACAACAACAACAACAATACTAACATCAGCAACCCTACGGAAATATTTCCCATGAACCCAAACCTAAAACTCACCTCCGTACCCTCGACCCTTCTATAATAAAATATTTTACAGATGGAGAGAAATGAAAATACTTTCGAATCAAACCATAAAAAAAAAATCTTTCAAGCAATTGACTTACATTGACTTTACTTTTACTTTCACTTTCCATAGAAATCATGAAAATATCATGTAATTCTCATCCTTCTGCCTTTCTTCTGCCTCCTCCTTCCTCTTAGCTCTCTCCTTACCATCATACCAATCTACTTCCTGTCAATATCTGTGAAGTGTTTGATGTGCAGATAATTTTAATGTTCAAAATAATAAAAAAAAGGTCATACATATCTCTCAGTCTCTTCCTCCCCTTATCTCTCTCTCTCTCTCTCTCTCTCTCTCTCTCACACACACACTCTTTTCTTATTATCTCTGTATCTCTCTTCGCCCTCTTTCTCTCTCTCTCTCTCTCTCTCTCTCTCTCTCTCTGCATCTCCTTCTCTTGCTCCCTTCCCATCCTTCCCAAATTTCCCGCGGCAATTTCACTTTTATTCAGCGAAATCTGAAGAGCAACATCGTCTAAGTTCGTTCGGTTACGGTGCTCAACTCTTTATCACCCTCTCCCCGACTCCACTCGATCTCTCCTTTACTCCCTTTCACTCACCACTCCCTCTCACTCAGCCACTTTCTCTCTCACTCTCACTATATTTACACCTCTATTTTCTCTCATTAAACCAACATCTCTACATTCTTTGAATTATTTTCTGACATGTGTATTGACACCTCACACCTACCACATCCTCGCTCTTTCACTCACCCACTTTCTCCCAATCTCTTACCCCACTCTCTCTCTCACTCTCCCCTTTCTGTCTCTCTGCTTCTCTTTCTATCTTTATGCGGTATGAAATCTATGATAGTCCAGAACTTCTATCGTAGCATCACTATCTTACATGTAATCACGTGGTAGTAATATGACGTAATATTTATGAGGTAACGGATTTAAAGTAGGATGCGCTGACATTTCATATCATATATACGCACATGCGCACATTCATACCCACATACATACACACACACACTCACATGAAAACATCAAGCATACAAACATTTAGATATATACCTACATATATACGTTTGTTTGAAAAGGATTAACGAAAAGGTTTAATGAATCGCTCACACACTAGGAAAACCTTCAGTTTCACATTGATTAAATTTTCATGGGCGCAGAACATGTCTACATCAGCAGATGGCAAAGTCAGAATGTAGGGAATGAAAAATCCATTTGAAAATGCTTTTAAATGTCCTACATTGATCAATTCAAGTCACGTGGTTGCCTCTGTTTGCCAAAACAGAATGCAGACCTGAGTTAACATGTTATTTACATAAAATTCTTACTAAGCGGGTTGGGTGTTAGTTTTGCATTTGTTCTCAGTCGTACATTTACATGCATACAAAAGAAACTAACGCGGATTCTCCAAATCTAGTCTCTTAGTGGCACAATGAAGATTTGTAAGACGTTCCAAAGATTCTCTTTAATATTGACCCCCCCCCCTCAAGTGTTTCCACCGACAGCTCAAACAACACACCAACCCAACCACAGATTTACAAATACAGAGAACTCTCTTGACTGAAAACATCTTGTCGCTTTGTTAAAGACCGCCTTGATCTCTCTTGATATCTCCATAGAACACAGAGCAAACATATACATATATACTTTTCTATAAGCATACATATATACTTATAAAGATATGTATACATATATAGGTTCACACACAAACACACATAAGTGTATTATTCTCGTATTTATATATTTATGTATATCTGTGTCAAGCCAAGCTGGAAGCGTATTCCCAGGGACCGTTTGTGTGATGAAATGACCGGCCGGGTTTATGGTAACCTTTTCTTCTAGTCATTCGAAAAAAATATGCTATTAAATTAATATTGAATAGTTGGTGTGGGAAACGAGTCATTAGCTCTTGTCTATTTTTTTCCTAGCTTTAATTCAACTTAATCGAATGCAATTTTGCCTCTCACTATTTTTTCAGGGTCAGTCTTGAAAATTAATAAATCAATTATTTCTCCCCACCTCCCAAACAGGCGTAATTTTATTAATCAAACTTATTTAACTCTCTGCACCTCATTATATTAGAACCAACTTTACTATTTCGCTTCTAGAAAGAACAACTCTACTTGATATTTCACTCCTATGCTTTATACGAAGTTATCACACCACTTAGCGTATATATATAAAATCATATATGCGTGTTTATGTGTGTGTGTCCGTAGGCATATAGATACATACGCTCATATATATATATATATATACATATACACACATGCACATACATTTATATATATATATATATATATATATATATATATATATATATATATATATATATATATATATATATTATATATATATATAAATAAGGGTATCTGAGAGACACCACCATGCCGAAATAGCAGTCAAACCCTGACTCTAAAAACCACCTAAAATGTTCATATCGCACCACGAGACAAGACAGACAGGCAAAATTGTTGGCGGGCAATTTAAACCTGGCCTTGTACATACGTGCATACATATTTATGTCTGGACGTTCGTATATGTAAGTATAACGTGTGTTCTGTATATATATATATATATATATAATATATATATATATATTGTATATATATATATATATATATATTTGTATATATATGTGCTAATGTGGTATATTCAACTGACGAAAGCAAAGCTTATTTGAAGCAAAGCTAGAAATCCAGGATCTTGAATTATCCAGTAATATCTTTTTGCTAGTTTATTTTGTCTCTCTGTCTTGTCTCGTGGTGCGATATGAACATTTTGCGTGGTTTTTAGAGTCAGGATTTGACTGCTATTTTGGCATGGTGGTGTCTCTCAGATACCCTTATTTATAGTTGTGAAAAATTATTACCTTTGTATGGTATTTATTCCCATGCTGGCCACTTGATAACATCGATATTATCCTTATTTATAAATATATATATATATATAATATATATATATATATATATAATTTCAACAATTGAGGGTAAAATTAATTAATTATTAATCAATTTCACCAAGTATTCAGTATGTAAAGGGACCATTTAAGGCGAATTCAAATTATTACATTATATAAAAGGGCTTAGTAAAATAAATTACTTTGCCACATACTGAACTCATTAGAAATAGCAGCTAAAAAAAATTTTAACTATTTCTAATACTTAAGAAAATCTCTCTCATATAGTGTTTGCTCAAGTCAACTCACGAAGGTATGGGGGTAAAAACATTAAAAAATCACAAATGCAAAGGTTATTTGAGAACGTACGTTTCTAGATTAGTCAATCGACATTTCCTTCGTCAGCTCAGAACTCCTTGATTCGGATTTGGGAACACTGAAAGTGGGAGCATACCCTTTTGGCTTCTTATCACTTCCGGAAATTTGCTCGAACTAACAGTGCTAACAAATTCAAAATATGCAAGCGAAGAATTTCTGCTCTCCCCTTGCCACCAGCGTGGGTTAAAATTGGCAAACATGTTTTATCGGTAAAAACCGAAGCATTAAACAGAGAGAAATGAATTATAATTTCAACAATTGAGGGTAAAATTAATTAATTATTAATCAATTTCACCAAGTATTCAGTATGTAAAGGGACCATTTAAGGCGAATTCAAATTATTACATTATATAAAAGGGCTTAGTAAAATAAATTACTTTGCCACATACTGAACTCATTAGAAATAGCAGCTAAAAAAATTTTTTAACTATTTCTAATACTTAAAGAAAATCTCTCTCATATAGTGTTTGCTCAAGTCAACTCACGAAGGTATGGGGGTAAAAACATTAAAAAATCACAAATGCAAAGGTTATTTGAGAACGTACGTTTCTAGATTAGTCAAATCGACATTTCCTTCGTCAGCTCAGAACTCCTTGATTCGGATTTGGGAACACTGAAAGTGGGAGCATACCCTTTTGGCTTCTTATCACTTCCGGAAATTTGCTCGAACTAACAGTGCTAACAAATTCAAAATATGCAAGCGAAGAATTTCTGCTCTCCCCTTGCCACCAGCGTGGGTTAAAATTGGCAAACATTATGTTTTATCGGTAAAAACCGAAGCATTAAACAGAGAGAAATGAATTATAATTTCAACAATTGAGGGTAAAATTAATTAATTATTAATCAATTTCACCAAGTATTCAGTATGTAAAGGGACCATTTAAGGCAAATTCAAATTATTACATTATATAAAAGGGCTTAGTAAAATAAATTACTTTGCCACATACTGAACTCATTAGAAATAGCAGCTAAAAAAAAATTTTAAACTATTTCTAATACTTAAAGAAAATCTCTCTCATATAGTGTTTGCTCAAGTCAACTCACGAAGGTATGGGGGTAAAAACATTAAAAAATCACAAATGCAAAGGTTATTTGAGAACGTACGTTTCTAGATTAGTCAAATCGACATTTCCTTCGTCAGCTCAGAACTCCTTGATTCGGATTTGGGAACACTGAAAGTCGGGAGCATACCCTTTTGGCTTCTTATCACTTCCGGAAATTTGCTCGAACTAACAGTGCTAACAAATTCAAAATATATATATATATATATATAAGCATGGTGTGTATATGTAAGTATTGTTTATTTCACTGATCCCGCGGTTTCTTACTCGGGAGTGTGCACGCCACAAAGCCTTTGCTTCAGATCGGTGAAACTGGGCAATTTTGACTCGGCTGAGGAAGCAGGAACGGGGAAACTGCAGAGTAACGTGCTGCTGGAGCAGCTTCAACGAATCACTGCAATCGATGCGTTTAGTAAGGATTCCTTCGCCGAATCCTTACCAAACAATGGTCTGTGTCTCTCTCTCTCTCTCTCTCTCTCTCTCTCTCTCTCTGCCGGTCTCTTTGCCTAACTATAGATGTTTTGTGTTGTTAAGACGACATACACGCACACTCACATACAAACACGCATACAAATACACACACATACACCTATATATATATATATATATAATATATATATATATATATATATATATATAATATATATATATATATATATATATATATATAAGTAGGTGAATGAATTATCCTAGTATGGACAATTCGGTTAACCGATACCCGGGTAGCAATTTCACGTCAGAAAACACGGTTGAAGCTACAGACTTCGAAACATATGTCGAGAATAAAGGAATTTTGTTAAAATCGTCGTTCGACTCCATTCTTTCACTTATATATATATATATATATATTCTTCTTTATCACGTCTGTCTTGATAGACAATGGGTCGCGCCAAGGGTGGGGCCTACTTTGATGATGAGCAGCGTCTGCTGTGACTGAACAGTCCAATTCTAGAGTGGCAGTCCCTGGTACAGTTGCTGCACACGAACATCGATGGGTACGTGTGGGGTTTTGCTGCAGTTGTCCTCCTCCTGTCCCGCCTGTCCAACCACAGCTGTGCTCTCCTTTCCTCAGCCATGGAAACGCCTTTCCTCACTGTCCGACGCCAGGCAGAGCGGTCAGCAGCTGTTACCTCCCACGTGTCCACACAGATGTTGGCAGTCCTCAGCTCGCGCTTGCACACATCCCTGTATCGTAGCTGTGGACGTCCCTTGGGTCGGGATCCCGTGGTGAGTTCGCTGTACAAGATGTCTTTAGGCATGCGACCGTCCTGCATGCGGCAGACGTGTCCGAGCCAGCGCAGTCGTCTCCGCACGAGGAGGGCATGCATGCTTGGCATATTAGTCTGTTCTAGGATGACTCCGTTTGGTACTCGGTCCTTCCAGGAGATGCCAAGGATCCGTCGAAGACACCGCATGTGGAAGCCGCTGAGGCGGCATTCTTGCCGGGTGTATGTTGTCCAGCTCTCGCTGGTACACTGCGATCTTGGTGGTTATTGTGAGCATGTTGTTTTCCCACACTCTCCTGGAGAGCTTAGCCATGGCAGCAGCAGCCTTCCCAATCCGTCTGTTCAGCTCCGGCTCGAGGGACAGGCTGCTGGAGACCGTCGATCCCAGGTAAGTGAACTCGTTCACCACCTGCAAGCTGTGGTCGCCGACGCTGATGCTGGGGACCCCTCCGACGTCCTGGCCCATGATCTCTGTCTTTTTCAGGCCGATGGTAAGGTCGAACTCTTGGCAGGCATCCGCCAGGGAGCTGACCAGCCTCTGGAGACCCGGCTGGTTGTGTGATGTTAGGGCGGCATCGTCAGTAAAGAGGATCTCTCTGATCAGCACCTGACGGACTTTGGTCTTAGCTCTGAGGCGCGTAAGATTGAACAATCCACCATCAGCCCTGGTGTGGAGGAACACTCCGTCGTCGGACGTTCTGAAGGCATAGGATAGGACAAGGGAGAAGAAAATTCCGAAGAGCGTCGGCGCCAGAACCCTGTTTCACTCCACTCTGGATGGGGAACGACTCCGAGGGCGATCCGTCAAACTGCACTGTTCCCTGCATACCGTCGTGAAAGGAGGTGATGAGTTTCAGCAGTCTGGGAGGGCAACATATCCTACCCAGGAGCGCAAACAGCCCCTCCCTGCTGACTGAGTCGAACGCCTTAGCCAGGTCGAACGCCTTAGCCAGGTCGATGAAGGCCACGTATAGGGGCTGTCTCTGTTCTCGACTCTTTTCTTGAAGCTGCCTGAGTGAGAAGATCATGTCGATTGTAGACCTCTCTGCCCTAAAGCCAGACTGAGACTCGGGGTACACACGCTCTGCAAGCATTTGCAACCTCTTCAGGACCACCCTGGCAAATGCCTTACCGACAGTGCTGAGCAGTGATATGCCCCTGTAATTATTACAGTCGCTTCTGTCCCCTTTGTTTTTATACAGTGTGATGATGTTTGCGTCACGCATATCCTTAGGGACAGAGCCCTCCTCCCAGCACTGACAGAGCAGCTCGTGGAGATGGCCCAGAAGGGCTGGCTTCCCGCACTTCTGCGGGGATGCCGTCTTGCCCTGGTGCCTTGCCCCGAGCGAGTGAGTCAATTGCTTTGTTCAGTTCTTCCTTTGTTGGAGGCAGGTCAAGCTCCTCCATGACAGGCAGAGCAGGAATGCCGGCGAGGGCAGACCTGGTGACCACATTCTCAGTGGAGTAGAGGTTCTGGTAATGCTCGACCCACCTCTCCATCTGCTTCGCTTGGTGCTTGATGACCTCGCCATCTCTGGACTTCAGTGGAGCAACCTTGCTGACAGTGGGCCCGAATGCTTTCTTCATCCCCTCGTACATCCCTTTCACGTAACCACTGTCAGCACAGCACTGGATGTTCTGGCATAGGTTCTGCCAGTAGATGTTGGTGCAACGTCTGGCCGTCCTCTGGGCGTCGCTTCTGGCTGTTCTCAGAGTAGCCAGGTTCTTTTCTGATGGGTCGCGCTTATAGTTGACCAGTGCTTCCCTCTTGGCAGCAATGACAGGCTCCATCTCAGGCAGGTGAGCTTCAAACCAGTCTTGATTTCTCCGCTCCCTCTTTCCTAGGGATGGCATGGCTATTCTGCAAGTGGTGTCGCGAATAAGCTGCCATCTCTCCTCGATGGATGTGGCTGCGTGATCTTTAAGGGCCTCCTCCATGCGGTTGGTGAATTCCGAGCGGAGGTCGGGGTTGGTTGCCCTGGCGGTGTTGATGCGTGGGCGGCTTTTCCCTACGGGACGGCGGATTTTCTTTGGGGCCAATCGGACCCTGCTGCACACCAGAGAGTGGTCTGTATCACAGTCAGCACCATGGTAGCTGCGTGTGAGAAGCACACTGCCGAGGTGGGCTCGCCGGGTGATGACCATATCCAGTTGGTGCCAGTGTCCGGACCTTGGGTACCTCCATGAGACCTGGTGTTGTGGCTTAGTCGTGAAGAATGTGTTGGTAACGCAGAGTTTCCGGTAAGAGCAAAGCTCCAACAGTCTCTGGCCATTCTCATTCATCTTCCCCACGCCAAAGCGTCCAAGACAATCTGGCCATGCCCCATGATCGAATCCCACCCTTACGTTGAAGTCGCCCAGAAGGAAGATGGGCTCCGACCCTGGTATCTGGCTGATGGTGGCGTCGAGCTCCTCATAGAACCGGTCTTTTATTTCCTGAGGAGAGTGGAGTGTTAGGGCATAAGCACTAATTATGTTTACCTTCCCCTTTGATGTTGCAAGGCCAAGAGTGAGGATGCGCTCTGAGCCATTTGAAGGAGGGATCGCCATGGGGAGCAAGCTGTTCCTCACGGCAAACCCCACGCCATGCTGGCGGGCCTCCTCGACGGGTCTCCCCTGCCAGTAGAAGGTGTAGTCCTTCTCCCGTAGCATGCCGTCTGCGGCGAGCCTGGTCTCTTGCAGCGCCGCTATGTCGATGTTCAGCCTTTTCAATTCGGTGTTGATGACTGCTGTCTTCCTACTGTCGTTCATCTGTCGTAGATGGGTGCTTGGAGCTAGGACAAAATCTGAAAAGCAGACTGAAAACCCTGCACCAGCAAACTGAAAACCCTGCACCAGCAAACAAAGGAAAAACAAATACCCAGTCACCAGTCTTGCGACCTGGAATGTCAGGACCATGTGCCCTGGCATCATTGACGATCTACGACAGATGAACGACAGTAGGATATATATATATACTCACATGCATGCATGGATACATGTACACACACATGCTTACACATACACACATACACGCACCGTATATATATATATATATATATATATATATATATATATATATATATATATATATATATACACGCACATGGATGCATGTATACATCCATACATGCATGCACACAAGTACATACATACACACACACGAACACATATACACACACACGCGCGCGCATGTATGTCTCTAATAAAAAAAAAACTCATGGGTCACTTTGTACTGCTACAATTGTTTCATGAAGCGTCTTTATTGTGACGTAAATATGTCTACGTCACAATAAAGACCCTTAACCACCCCAACTACACTAACACAAGATAAACCATTATGATTTTTTTTAACGATTTTATGCCACGCTTAAGTTTCCGCTCATCTTCTGAGATGCATTTGGATGCTATTGGAATTGTGCAGAACCAAACAACAGGGAACTTCCCTTCATGGATTCACTCCGTACCATGACAATGGAACACTTACCTGTCTGATGAGATGCGTTATTCTTCTGTCAAACTATTCATTCTGGCATGCTTCACTTTGATAAGCCGCCAATCCTTTCTGAAACCCTTTTAATCAAATCTCGTACATTTATATATCTTTTGTCGTTTATCTTTTACTTGTTTCAGTCATTCGACTGCGGTCATGCTGGAGCACCGCCTAGAAGTATTTTAGTCGAACGACTCGACCTCAATACCTGTATTTTTAAAGCCTTTTACTTAATCTATCATTCTGTTTTGCCGAACCGCTACGTAACAAGAACATATATGCATCAAGACCGGTTGTCAAGTATGGTGGGGGACAAACACAGACAGAAAGAACACACACACACACACAACTATATATATATAATATATATATATATATATATATATATATATATATATATATACATACGCACACACACATATTATACGACAAGCTTCTTTCAGTTTCGCTTTACCAAATCCACTCACAAGACTTCGGTCGGCCCAGGCTATAGAAGACACTTACCCAAGGTGCCTCGCAGTGGAACTGAACTGGGGACCATGTGGGTGGAAAGCAAACTTCTTGCTACTCATGTACTTATGTAATCTATGTATGTATTACTGCATCTTTTTTTTTTTGCAGACGTTGTTTTCTAACGAAAAAGTAAGATCACCACTAATAAAATGGTGCATTATGGGAAGGAAACGGCAAAAAATTAGTGAAATAAGTTTTAAATTTCTTTAGGAAATATAAATATTGAGATGTCACTTGAAAGATTTCAAAATAAAATCCGTGAAGTTAATAAACGGTGAAATGTGTGGCAGTGTTTTATTTGTCAAATAGCTGAATGATAATAATGATGATAATATAATAATATAATAATAATAATAATAATAATAATAATAATAATAATAATAATAATAATAATGATGATGATGATGATGATGATGCTGATGATGATGATGATGATGATGATGATGATGATGATGATGATGATGATAATAATAATAATAATGATGATGATGATGATGACGATGAAAACGATGATGTTCATGACGATGGTGATGACGACGACGACGATGATAATAATAATAATAACAATAATGATATTTTAAGGCTTTACTTAGGATAGTAATTGATGGAGTAGTGTTGTCATGACAGCGAAAATCTCTGACAGATTGATTGGCGGGCGAACGGAAGTAAGAAATAAGTGAATGTAAGTATAAAGAAAGAGACAGGAAGTAGAGAAGGAGCTGGTCGTATTGAAGAAGAGAAAGAGTAATATGGAAAGCGAGAGAAAGAAAGAAATGAAGAGAGAGAGAGAGAGAGGAGAGCGAGTGATATAGGTTTTGATTAAATATGGTGTTCAAAATAGACAATAAATTTATGATTTTTATTAAAATATATTGAAATTGGATTTTTAAAAGGATTTATCATATTAAATTGATCCAAAATGTTGGCTAGATATCTCCCCACATATTTTGTCACAATTTAGACAAACATTTATCTCAGTTCAAATATGTTTGGGAAATGCTTGTCCCGTACAATGGTGCATTCACAGCTATTTGCCGTGGAGATCGTTTCTCGCTTTCGGCATTCAACGCTTTAAAACACCAACAGTCATTTTCAATTCATTCCAGGGTTGTCTCCCTTGCAGTACACGGTCCTGGCGCTGTGCAAGAAGTTAGAAACGCATCCACCACTAGGCCAAAGCGGGCACCTCGATATGACCTTTTGCTGTTCTTCACCACCTTATTACCAAAAGGGAATATCAGTTAATACGGTCTTTCTACAGGTCAAATATGACCCAAATTTATTTGAAATAATCTGAACCTTTCCTTACTTGACGCGCTTATAACAGTATATCATAACCACAAATGCAAACTAAGATAAAAGGAAGGGCAAGCGACAGACCCTGAAGCGTTTGATGGATCAGCTCGATTGCATCAAGTGGACTCTGTATGAATTCGGTTATTCAGATTAACCGATATAAGTGACATTTTACTGGATGCACCTGTTAGTTTCCTAACTGATGCTTAATTAAATAGCCTTAATAAGCAAGCTTCGTTTGTGAAATTTAACAATATACTTTACCTATCCTAGGTTGTGTTTGAATGCATGTGTCTGTGTATGTGTGTTTGTAAGCGTGTCTGTGTGTGTATGTATATATATATATATATATATATATATATATATATATATATATATATATATATATATATATATATATATATGTCAAACTTAATCAAAAGACATACTAAATATGTCTACCTGCTGGAAATAACAGTCAAAACTCTTATCTAAATCACCAAAATACACTGATAATAACTACAGAAATCAACCGTCCGAAGGCGAACGGGCTAACAATCTCTCATACTAAGTATGTCTACCTACTGAAAACAACAGTCCACGTGAGTCCAAATACTTGAATCTATGCTAGGAGATTGTCTTATCCCCTTCGCCTTCGGACGGTTGATTTCTGTGGTTATTATCAGTGTATTTTGGCGATTTAAATAAGAGTTTGGACTGTTATTTCCAGCTGGTAGACATACTTAATAAACCCTTTGATTAATCTCAATCCTTCAGCTATTTAATGTTTTTCTTTTTCGGGAGTGGGACTACAATCACCTATATTATTGATTCTGCTATAATCATTATTAAATTGTTACACTAGATTATAAAAGTCAACGATATCCTCCTGAATTATTTTCTCTTGAATTATTTGCTCCTTTTTTTTTTTGTTACTCGTTTCATTCTTTCAGACTTGATAAATCAGTTGCGATCTAATTGACTGGCTCCCTCCCCCCAACATTTCGGGCCTTGTGCTCAGTGTAGAAAAGTTAAGTCTTCGTATGTTTCGTTTCCTCGTATATTTTTTGATAA
>NC_043017.1:15235172-15252672 GCF_006345805.1 Octopus sinensis | reverse complement strand
TCAACTGCTAATTAATCGTATGATCCTTGAGAACTGTCACAACAAGCGCAGAAATCTCAGCTCCGCATGGATTGACTATAAAAAGGCCTTCGACAGTATACCGCATCCATGGATCTTGAGATCGCTGGACATCTTCAAAATTTCCCCTGTGATTTCAAACTTCCTGAAGCACAATATGTCGTTGTGGAATACGAATCTCCAATTATACCACTCTAATGGAGTACTTGCCTCAGAAAATATAAACATCAACTGTGGAATTGTTCAAGGTGACTCACTTTCACCTTTAATATTCTGCATAGCCCTAATGCCCCTTACAAGTGAATTAAACAGAACAGGGTATGGGTATAAAATTGCCAATAAAAAAATAAGCCATCTATTTTATATGGATGACTTAAAACTCTATGGTAAAGACAATAATGAACTTGAAGGCCTATTGCGCACTGTGAAAGCATTCAGCGATGACATCGGGATGGAGTTTGGACTTGAGAAGTGTGCCAAGGCCACTTTCCAGAAAGGGAAAGTGAAGACCACAAATTCAGTCGTGTTAGATGTTGACACAGTCATAAGAGAGCTTGAGCAAGAACAAACATACAAATATTTAGGGATAAATGAAGGCTCTGGTATTCAGCATGCAAGCATGAAAGAGAAGATCAGGAAGGAATGTTATAGGAGAATTCGTGCAGTCCTGAAATCTGAACTAAATGCACGTAACAAGGTGTTAGCTATAAATTCCTTAGCAGTTCCAGTTGTTACTTATAGCTACAATGTGTTGAACTGGAATATGAGTGAAGTAAAGAATATAGATAGGAAAATACGCAAGCTGCTGAGTTGTAATAGGATGCACCACCCAAAGGCAGACGTAGATCGCCTTTACCTTCCCAGAGCCCAAGGAGGTCTAGGCCTGATCCAATTTGAACTAGCTTACAAAACAACCACAATTGGACTGGCCAAATATCTCGAAATAACGAATGACTGGATGCTAAAGCTCGTGGAAAATCACGAGAGATGAAAAAAGCTTCATTCTATCATAAAGGAAAGCAAAAAATTTGCTATTAATCTCGTGTAGGATACCTAAACTGAACAACCCGAGGGAAGTACGGCAACTATTGTTGCAAAGAAGGTGAAAATAATGGCAACGAAAAAAGCGCACGAGCAATTGGCTGATAGGTGGGAGGAGAAACCTCTGCACGGCAAATATGTGGCCCGCAGCAAACAAGCTGATGTTGACCAGAAGCAAACCCATCAGTGGCTACGGAGCTCAGGGCTAAAAGCAGAGAACGAAGGTTTCATCCTGGCTGCTCAAGATCAAAGCCTATTAACCCGGAACTACCAGGCCAATGTGCTGAAAAATGGAGCAGACCCAAAATGCCGATTCTGCAACGACATGATTGAAACAGTGGACCACCTT
Source organism: Octopus sinensis (assembly GCF_006345805.1). NCBI lineage: Eukaryota > Metazoa > Mollusca > Cephalopoda > Octopoda > Octopodidae > Octopus > Octopus sinensis. The sequence continues at coordinate 15,251,264 of NC_043017.1, read as the reverse complement.
ATCTCTGGATGTAAAGTCTTAGCACCAGTGGAGTATAAATTAAGACATGACAGAGTTGGCCAATATCTACACTGGCTAATAAGTCGGCATTACAATATCAAAACTGCCGACAAGTGGTATAATCACCACCCTGAGGCTGTAACTGAAGGAGAAAATGTAACGATTCTGTGGGACTTTCCAGTACATACAGACCGAACCATCAAGGTCAATAAACCAGATATTGTTGTGAAAGACCAAAACAATAAAGTTTGCTTATTGATCGACATGAGCATCCCCTGTGATCATAATATCTCAGCAAAAGAGTTTGACAAGCTCAGAAAATATAAAGACCTACTCATTGAAATTGAGAAAATGTGGCATCTCAAGGCGGTTACAATACCAGTGATCGTAGGAGCACTAGGAATGATCAAGAAGGGAACCGAAAATTATATGAGAATGATCCCTGGCTTATCATCCCTGCAAGAAGTGCAAAAGATTGTCTCAACTGGTACATCACACGTATTGAGAAGAGTATTGTCGATGTGAGAACTGTTGCTGCTCATGTATTTTAATTTAACTTAAAAAAAAAAAAATGAATGAACTATTGAGTTTGGTTTAATGGCCTACCAATGTATACTATGAGTTTCTTTGCCCTAGGAGTCGGGAAGACACTCGGCAAGAAATGGAAGCAAATTTGAAAGAAGAAAGAAAAGTAATAATAATAATAATAATAATAATAATAATAATAATAACGTATACAATATTTTGAGCTGCGACAAAAGTTTAAAAGATCGATACGGAATAAGGTTAAAGAACTCGGAAACTTCTCCACGCACACACAAAAACACACATGCAATCACAGGCAAACACATCGCATACACACACACACACACACACACACACACACACACACACACACACACGGGAGAAAATCTGTTTCGGGCAATGACATGTCATGGTTTTGCAACCCGAACTTTGCTATTTGTTTCCTGATTCGATACCAGGGAGCAGTATACTTTCACGAAAGGAGAAGCAGTGAGATCACGGAAACTCCTTCATGAGAAGACATAGATTCCTTCTGGCGGCAAGAGAAGGAATCTAACCAAGATGCTCAGTGGATGGAAGAAATCCGAAAAAGTTATTGCTCCTGCGTTACATCCAAGACATACAACATTGATGGTGAAACTCTTGCAAATGTGATCCAGAAGCTCCAGGATGGAAAAGCACCTGGAAGAGAGACTTGAGTGTTGGATATTGGTACAAGAAGCTAACATTCTACCTACCATATCTTATCAATCTGTACCAGCAAGCTTTCATTGGGAGCAGTAGCATACCACATTGGTTAGCTCTGGCAGAGACAAAATTGATCCCCAGATGCAGAATCACCCTCATGGCAAAAAACTACCGGCCAATTGCATGCCAGAACTCAATATATAAGATATTTATAGTATGTTTAAACCTGTTGCTCCAGGACCATTGTGAAATCAATAACATTATCACAGCCGAACAAGCAGTTGGGAAGAAGGGAGTCTGGGGATGTGTCGAGCAACTGTTAACCAGCAAAACTGTGATGTCAGAGGTGGAAAATCATAGGAGGAACCTACTTTTAGTGTGGCCAGACTACAAGAAAGTCTTTGATTCTGTTCCCCACTCATGGATGCCAGAATAGTTAAAGCCATACCTGACCTGACTTCATCATGGGCCACCATTTTGAAATTAAACACAAAGAGCGACTGTATTATCACCGATAGAATACAGTATCACAAAGGCATATTCCAAGGGGTCAACCTTTCAATGATGTTGTTTATACTCTCTGTAAACCCCTTGTCAATCATGTTAAGGAAGTCTGAAGGCTGTCTCACTGGTTCACAAGGAAACAGAGATACCAAAATTACTCACCGTTTCTTTGTAAATGACTTACAACTTTATGCAAAGAATATGCATGAGATGAAAAATAGCCTTGATCTAGTTACAGCATTTTCAAAGGATGTAGAATTGGAGCTTGGTCATCTGTTTCAAGGAATTTCGCACATGACCATTCCCTCTTTGTTGTGCCTCGGAGGGTAACTTTCTAGGTGCAATCCCACGGTCATCATGACCAAAGGGGTCTCCTCCTGCATTGGGATTCTGGGATATGTAACACACTGCCTAAATACCAATCTTGAGAAATTAGGCTTCTCAAAACCAGAAAGCTATTTCGAAGACTACAGATCCAATCCATCACTGGAACTGTAAAATTCTAAAACTTTCCAGACGTTTATCATTTAAATGTATTATGAGCATATCTAGATATGCGACTATATTCATACATAAAACAAAACATACAAATCTGCACATGTAGATAGATAGATAGATAGATAGATAGATAGATAGATAGATAGATAGATAGATACATACATACATACATACATACATACATACATACATACATACACTGTTGTTGATGTTGAAATTCCAATGAAAGCGACTCTTTCTCTATTGTTTATAAATAAAACTGAATAATGACATACATATATTCACAGACACACACACACACACACTCACTCACACATGTCTGTGTGTGTGTATATATATATGTATATGTATATACAAGCATGCATGCGAAAGTATTCGACATTTTTTTCCACTGACGAAATTAAGATTTCAATGTATTGCATGCTTTGGTGGCACACATTTACCCCGCAAGTAACTAGACTCGAACTAAGGTTGTTAGGAAATGAAACCGCTAACCTTGTAGCCATAGAAAACATCTACTTTCTAAACCAGCAACCATCACAGCTCTGTTAACGAGCAAGTAAAGTGTTGGGCTCAGTCATCAATTCTTAGCTGTTGCAGTTGTCACTTGTGTCGCCATGTCTCACTAATTACGGCGACAGTCATTTTGAAATCGTTATTGTTGATTCTGGAGGAAAGAAAGGCAAAATTCTGTCTTGGTACAGGCTGGTTGTCAAGGTTACAGATGGATCTGTGGTAGCGCTGCTATGGTGATTTGCCGATGCGTATGAAACTGAAATATGTTTGAAAAACATAAGCACATACTGACATACGCACAAATGTTAAGAGGGTGTGTTAAAAACTGAAATAATTATCCACTAAGTCACGATAGTGATTTTCAGCGAATTGTAAATGGCTAACATTATTAACCCTCCTCAGTGAAACATACACACACATGCTGCACACACAGTGCGTCTGTGCATTTATGTGCGAGTATTAATATCCATATGTATATTATAAACGTGTACACACACACATATATATAGTTAATCCAAACATGAAAACACAAAGAAAACACGCGAGGACGTGGAACAAGCATAGTATTATTGGACGCTCAGGAAAGAAGGAAAGAAGGAAAGAAGGAGGGTTTAACGGTTCGAGCGGAGCTCTTCGTCAGAAACATAGGAAAAAGAAAGATCCAAAGAAGGGAAGACAGAGGAAAACAAATCGCCAACGGTACACATGCGGTCACATTTTGAATGACCGGAAGGGAATATATGTATAAATGAGAAATATTTTCCGTATATAATACACTTAATAGTGATCAAGAAGTTTAAACTTGAGCGGTTAGAGAAGGAAATGTAAAGATAAGCAAGTTAACAAAAAAAATGTATGTATGTTTACATACAAAAAGAGTCTGGCTTAGACAGAATAGAAATGATAGCAAGAACTGAAGGGAGTAGAAGAAAAGTATTAGAAATGCAACAGCTGTTTCTGGGGGTCGGTGGTCCAAGATACTGTTTGTAGATTGATTCCCATCGGCGGATGAGACAAGCCTCCGTCTTAACACCTCAAATGTAAGATCTCTTTCTTCAACCCCCCTTTAATTCTTGATATCATTTCTAGTCTGTGTAAACCAAACCTTTTTGTATATAGCTATATATACATTATATATACATTTTTTGTATTTCATGTATTTAATATACTTTATATGTTGACCGAATCTTAACGCTTCTCATTCCTCTCATATCAATGTGTTTATTTTTATTCTTTTATTCTTTTGTATGACTGCGGTCATGCTTGAGCACCGCTTTCAGTCTTTTAGTTGAACAAACCGACTTATTCTTTGTAAGCCTAGTAGTTATTCTATCAGTTTCTTTTGCCGAACCGCTAAGTTACGGGGACGTAGACACGCTAATATCGGTTGTCAAGCGATGAGCGGGAGACAAACACAGACATATAAAACCATACACACACACAGACAGACAGACACACACACACACACACACACACACACATACACACACACAGACAGACACACACACACACACACACACACACATATATATATATATATAAGCAATTAAGATTCAAGTCAATTCTAATGAATTCACTTGAATGCGGTACTTAACTTAGATGCACCAGAAAACTATATGGTCTTAACCATACAGTAATGTGGCGTGATTATAAACGAGAAAGAAGCAACAAGAATGGATTAGTTTTTAGTACAATTGTTTCATACAAAGACAGGCTTTATTAAAAGTTGCAAATATTGCAGCAGATAAAAGTGTCCCGTACTCATCAGCTAAAACACATATGAGGCTACACTCATGAAGTATTGGAGATAATTTCATTAAAAGCAGATTCAGGTTGTAAACAGTTTACAACCTGAATCTGCTTTTAATGAAATTATCTCCAATACTTCATGAGTGTAGCCTCACCCACTAAGATGTTTGGAGAACTCATATGTGTTTTAGCTGATGAGTACGGGACACTTTTATCTGCTGCAATATTTGCAACTTTTAATAAAGCCTGTCTTTGTATGAAACAATTGTACTAAAAACTAATCCATTCTTGTTGCTTCATTCTCGTATATATATATATATATATATATATATATATATATATATATAATATATATATATATATATATATATATATATACGACTGGCTTCTTTCAGTTTCCGTCCACCAAATCACAAGGCTTTGGTTGGCATGAGGCTATAGTAGAAGACACTTGCCACGCAGTGGGACTGAACTCGGAACTATGTGTATTTATGTATGTATATATATATATATATATATATATATATATATATATATATATATATACTATGTCAGGTCACTTTCGAGTGCTACTGGTAACATGTAACCCAGTACAACCTGTTGTTGCATGGTCGGGTCGTCGGCGGCTAAACCGGCAACCCCCGTCAAAGGGCGGAGGAACTCTTGAGAGTCAACGGCCATCCAATAAATGTCTTAAGGCTGTATCATGTGCGGGGACATAGAAATAATCGGACTGAATACCCGATCGCGCGGTTAAACCATTGGGAGTGAAGGACCCCTAGCCTTTGTTAGAGCAGCCTTCTAGGGGAAGGTAACTCAGGTAACTGGGATAACTCCGATATATATATATATGTGTGTATATATATATGGTGGTGGCTGCCCCCTCGTTATTGAGTATGGCCATTGCACGAAGCTTAATCAATGTTGTTATCGTGCAATGCCTGTGCAAGAAGATTTTTAAAGTGAGGAAAGGCTGTGCACTGAGTCAATCCCACTCACTAAGCAACAGCAGCCATAATCCGAAAAGAACAAGTCAACATCATCGGCAACCACTGAGCCGCAGGTTTTATGTCGGAGTTATCCCAGTTACCTGAGTTACCTTCTCCTAGAAGGATGCCCTAACAAAGGCTAGGAGTCCTTCACTCCCAACGGTTTAACCGCGCGATCGGGTATTCAGTCCGATTATTTCTATGTCCCCGCGCATGATACAGCCTTAAGACATTTATTGGATGGCCGTTGACTCTCAAGAGTTCCTCCGCCCTTTGACGGGTTTTGTTTTTCATCCCGCAGGGTGTCCAATAAACACCCTCCTCACCAAACAAGCTTTGTGGGGTTGCCGGTTTAGCCGCCGACGACCCGACCATGCAACAACAGGTTGTACTGGGTTACATGTTACCAGTAGCACTCGAAAGTGACCTGACATAGTATATATATATATATATATATATATATATATGTGCGCGCGCGTATGTATGTATGTATGTATGTATGTATGTATATGTAAATGTATATGTGTACGTGAATACATATTGACGAATTTGCGCCTACGTATGTATGTGTATAAGTGTGCATATACATGATCATGTATGGAAAAATGGAGACCACCTCCTCCTGTGGGATGAAGTTAAACTAATAGAGAACACCATTGGAAAATATGAAAACTAAAAGAAGCAGCACATGTGCTAGGACACAACAACCCCCTAAGCAGACCGAGTGCAGATATGAGTTTCATATAGGAACCGGTATTAAGGAAAGATAGGAGAATATTAGCTTTATAAGCCCTAAAATTCAATCCATAATTGCTCACGGGCATATGAAGTAGTGGTTAAGAGCGCGGGCTACTAACTCCAAGATTTCGAGTTCGATTCCAGTCAGGGACCTGAATAATAATAATAATAATGATATCGAAAAATATCTTAGGAAAGAGAACCCAGGTTCGAAATTTCCCCAAGACACCTGATGAAGGCTGGAGGGTATATCATCCGAAGCGTTGTTTTAAAAACAAACAAGATAGGGACAAATATCCGTCAAATGTAAATAATGTATGTTTATAGATTTTAACGAACACTGTAACTATATAGACAGATATAAACAACAGTTCAGTTTATATGATATCTTAGTGTTTGATGTACATACAAACCCACGCAAACAGATACACACAGGAATATGTATATATTACATATACGCACATACACACAGATTGTATATATCTATCTACATATCTATTTAAATTCGCACACATACATCACAAAATACACACGTACACAAACATACACACACATACACAATATACACTTATTTGAAAGCAATATAGTGATCATAAATGAAGAGTTATTAATGTAGATGAAGTCATGTTAATTAGAAGTAACAATTAATTAAAATGATAATAAAAAAATATACATTCCATCGAGCAGCATTTGTATTTCTTTTTAGAATTTATTTGAAATATTTAAACCAAATTATGTTAAAATGTCAGCCGTGTTTAGAAAATATAACATTTTCTAGAATATTCTCCAATAAAAGATAAGTATCGAATTATTCATATGTAGCCTAAGCACCACGTTTAACACAACCAACTGATCTTTGGGTGCATGTAGCGAAGTTCACTCTGCGCTTGCATTTAGGCCTGAACTCTGATCTGAGGAAAACGTTCCTCTTTTCTAAACCATGTCACGAGCCCTTCCCTCTTTCATAAATGCCAAGGAAACGTTACATACCACACATTTGTCGGGGTGAGCAGCTAGGCATTAATACCTCAGCATATCAATGGTACTTCATTTATTGAGAAGAAAGTCACGTTTCTCAAAGAAATTCAAATGGTTGAATACAACTCACAAGGTATACATTACGACACTTGGCCTATTCTGACAAGCGACCGTCATCCTTTTGAATGTCATTAATTAGCTGTAATTAAATAGGTTTATGATGGACATGTGTCTAATATATGGAGGGGCTGAGGGGAAGATAGTTGTGTCGAATAAACTCACAGTTGCCTGACATCTTTTCAGACTTTATGAAAGACAATCTTGACAAATGCCCGGCTTTGAGCTCTGAACATAAAATAACGTTTTTAAATAGCACAAGGCCCGGTTCCTCCTTTTAATCCTTCTGTCACTGAACTCCCTACCAACAACCACATCCCCGTATCAGCTGTCATAAACGAACACAACAAATAGAATTTAATATTTCATGCTCATGTAGGGTCCTCATGTATACTGCCACTCCGTCGGTTACGATGTTGACGAACGTTTCGGTTGATCCGATCAACGGAACAGCCTGCTCGTGAAATGAACGTGCAAGTGGCTGAGCACACCGCAGGCATGCATATCCCTTAATGTAGTTCTCAGAGAGATTCAGCGTGACAGGGAATGTCACATGGCTGGCTCCGCTTTGCATTACGGGTACAACTCATGTTTTGCCAGCTAAGGATGTGGAATAAAGGGCCTTGCGCAATGGCACAATGTGCTGCCGGGTATTCATGACCGTAAATTCGTGAGGTAAATATCCTGAGCCAACGACCATCCGCGGTCATCCTTTCGAAAGCAAAGGAGCTGGTGCAGAATTCTTCGGCTCATAAACTGGCTTCATTCGATGGTAAACCTTTTTGCAGTCATTTGCAGACATACCTACCTACATACATGCATGCATACACAGAGATTCACTCAGAAACAGTTCATTATATAATTCGAGGTTTCTATGCCTTTAATGAAAGGGGGGGAGGAGGAAGAGGAAGGGGGAACAAATTGGAGGAAGATGATTGTGGGAAGAGAAGTTTGAAGTATTTTGAGAAGTGTGTGTGTGGGTGTGTGCGCGTAAGAGTACTTACACATATAAACAGACATACAGACACACTCGCACGCACACATCTCTGTCTACGATTCTTCCTCTACTGTGTATTACTATAACGACCATTATGTTCGTGCTTAATCTCTTTTATTCGACATTTTCATATTTCCTTATCAAGAACAACAAGGAAACGTTCATAGTCGCAAAAAAAGAAACAGAAAAAGAAAGAAAGAACACAGAACGAAAACTACATTCAAACACAGTCATGTCTTCAATGCATTTATACAAGCATACACACACATACATCTACGCAAAATAAGTGTTTATATATATATATATATATATATATATATATATAATATATATATATATATATATACACATCTGTGTGTAAGTGAGTGTTTGATAAGATATTACATTACAATATATGCATGCTATAATATAATACATATATACATACATATGTATATATATACACACATGTGTATATAGATATACACACAGAAATCACATAACGCGCGCACACATAAATGTACATCTATTTTACTATATATCTCTCTATATACTCCCTATATATGTTTCTGTATACATACATACATATATGTATACACACACACACACACACACACACACAAACACATATGTATGCTTGTGTGTGTGTGTTTTTGTGTATGTTTGCCTCAACTAGACATACCTGAATATCGCGAGTCAACTCTTAATACTTCTAATCATGTTATTTATTTATTCACTAACCTGATATAAATAATCTAGTTATAAGTAATGTCTATGTGGAACGAATGAATGGTGGATGCGTTCAATTACTTAAAATGATACGTACTTACACGCACACACATGCGCGCACACACACACATAAACACACACATATATATATCTTAGTAATATCTATTTATGTGTCGTCGACTACTTACTTCTTTAGCCAGTGTTGTGAGACACAGCTTCCTGAAAATCCACGTTATAAGTAGCTGTCTGCTATCATTGGTTAATACAAATTTTAGTAAGGAGACGATTTGAAAGCATTTATGTTCACCTGCAACAATACTCAGGTAAAATAAAACACCTCTATTTTGCTTGGTTAGACGAAGAACGACTGTGTGGTAAGTAGCTTGCTTATGAACCACATGGTTCCGGGTTCAGTCCCACTGCATGGCACCTTGGGAAAGTGTCTTCTACTATAGCCTCGGCCCGACCAAAGCCTTGTGAGTGGATTTGGTAGACGGAAACTGAAAGAAGCCCGCCGTATATGTATATATATATATGTGTGTGTTTGTGTGTGTGTATGTGTATATGCGTGTCTGTTTGTCCCCCCAACATCACTTGACAGCCGATGCTGGTGTGTTTACGTCTCCGTAACTTAGCAGTTCAGCCAAAGAGACTGATAGAATAAGTCCTAGGGTCGATTCGCTCGACTAAACGCGGTGCTCCAGCATGGCCACAGTCAGATGACTGAAACAATTAAAAGAGTAAGACAAATTAAGATGTCTGCGATTGATTAATTTGGTAATTAAAACACTGAAATTCAATCCAATATATCACGCGACTTCGGCAATCACAGGTAAGTCTCCTAATCATTTACCATTTCCAGTGTCACGAATAAGCATCGTTAAACGTTCCATGTTGCTTCCTCAAGTATTATACATTGTATGTCACCTTTATGTCTGTCAGTCTACAAAATCATGTTAACGTGCAGAATGCCCAATCACAGATGCCTTCATTTCATTGGATGACATCTGAGCAAATTTCTATACCTTTCACACATTAAACTTCTACATTGATGCCTTCAAAACATCTCACACATCGCACGCGTGCGCGCACACGTGTGCACTCGCACGTGCATACGCCTACCGACCAATGAAATCAAGGCATAAATCTGGATTCCATATTTGCAGCTTTTCGCTCATCTCATCAAACAATCGCCATTTTCCGATTCCACATTGGTATTTATTTGGATTATTGTTTCGCGAATGAATTTGCCTACGCCTTCTGTCTTGATTTCAGGGTTCGTCTGAGAGAAATTATGCATTGTAATGGGTACTGGGAATATCCCTGCTCCTGGGTATAACCAGGTACCTCAGCTAGTATATATATAAAGTGTGTGTGTGTGTGTATCGACTAACCGGTGGGATGTTGTTATACCCCGCTAATGGCGATGAGCTTCGTTGAATCGGTAGAGTCCTTGAACTTTTGAATGACACCACTCTGCTAGCCTGGCGGGAAGACTAACACTCCCTCTTCAAGGAAATGCCAGTCTGCGCAGGGTAACCCTTTTAAAGCGAAAGGGATTGAAGTAATGTGAAATGGAGTGTTCTGCTCAAGAATACAGAATACCACCAGTCTGGGAATCGAAACCAGTGTCTTGCGATAACAATCTAGCCACTAGGCCACGCGAATTCATGCATGTATATATGTCCAAAAAATCACACACGCCTATACACATAGGTATATGTATGTATATGAACACAACTCTACATATACACACATGCAGACTTACAGTTAACTCCTGGCAATTAACCCAGAGCACGCTACTCTAGAAATCAAACGCATGCCATGCAAACAGCGTTTATAGAACATGTGTAAAACGTTTCCCCAATTGTTTGGCGAAACAATAAGAATTACATTAGAAGCTAATGTATTTGTATTACTTTATATATGTGTGTATATATGTATATATGTATGCATGTACGTACGTATGTATATCAGTGTGTGTATGTTTGTGCGTGTATGTATTTATATATACTTATATCATGAACATATGTATAATTATATACATATATATGTACCCGTATATTTATATTATGTATATGCTTACATATATATATATATATATATATATATATATATATATATATATATATATCACGTGATCACGTGACCGACCAGTCCATCAGATCTACTTACACATCGCTGGTCACAATGCGTTCGCATTGTTTTAGCCTTCGAATGACGCCACCTCGCTGGCTAAGCGAGCAAGCCAACAGAAGACAGAGTGGGAGAAAGAGTGGTGAAAGAGTACAGCAGGGATCACCACCCCCTGCCGGAGCCTCGTGGAGCTTTTAGGTGTTTTCGCTCAATAAACACTCACAACGCCTGGTCTGGGAATCGAAACCGCGATTCTACGACCGCTAGTTCGCTGCCCTAACCACTGGGCCATTGCACCTCCACACACACACACACACACACACACATATATATATACATAAATATACATGCATGTACTTATACATTTATATTATGTGTATACTTATATAAATATATAAATATATATATATTATATATTATATATATATATATATATATATATATATATATATATATATATATATATATATATATATATATATATATATATATATATATATTATATATATATATATACATATATATATATATATATATATATATATATATATATATATTATATATATAGATATATATATATTATATATATATACGTACACATGTGCTCCCGTGCATGGAAGCGGCCATTATGAAGACACACGCTCCATTGAATCAGTGACAAAACGATTTCGGGAAGAAAATCGATGCCGCAACTGGCGCAGCAAGATGTCACCTGTGTTCTTGGTATATAAATATTGGGTTACTATGGTAACACTGCTGTTTTATTTCATTAGTTTGAAGGAAAATATATTTCATTCTGGATATTCTAGGACTAATTCTTCTTTCCATACACCTGCAATCTCTTGAAATTTGCTTTCCTTCCGCTGTCTTCATTTCTGCTGCTTTGCCCTGCAACTCACACTTAAAAATAAGCACTTATGCATACATCATACATGCATACATATTTATATAGCTTATATATTAAAGTATATAGACACAGACATATATATATGTATAATTGTTGCTATAATGTTGAACTGCCGTATGTCCAAATTTGGCCAAATGCGTTTTTTCAATATTTTCTTTTGTTGCATTACCCGGTTCTTTTAGTCAAACTATCGTATCTCCAGCTGCTTCTGATGCCAAGTGTCAAAGTGTAAGTACAACAGATCTGCTATGGAATGGTGAACAAATTTCATGCTCCAGCATGGCCCCAGTCAAATCAGTAAAACGAGTAAATGAATAAAAGAATATATATATATATGTAAATTGGAAAATGGGACAAGAACGCAAACAATCCAGACAGTTAGGAGATACAAAAAAGGGACAAAAAAACATCCAGACAGACGATACAAAGAAAACAATGACGGGTCATTCGGAGTTTTCTTTCCTCAGTCGAGTTCCAGATTATCTTTGCAATTTCTGCTGGTTATACTCGAGATTGCTCCAATCTGGTCAGCCCCAAGGAAAACGAAGCTAAGAGCATTAGATTCCTTGGAAGAAAGCAGCGAATGTATACGAAAACAGGGACGAAAAAAAAAACAGAATGTTACACAAGTACAAATAACAGGCGTATTTCGACTAAGGACGAATTGAATTAAGCTGGCGTGTGTGGAAGTAAAACCGTACGGCAGGGATCTCGGTTTTCGGACAATTCTGATTACGAATAAATCGTGCTTTGAATGTAGAGGCGTTTGGAAGACGTATGTATAATGAAAAAGTAATTCTATAGTTCACCTACCGATTGTAATTTGCTTAAGATTGTCTCTACAACGCCAATTTGAAATTAAGTAGTGTAAGCAGAAGTAACAGTGGTTTACACGTTTAGCTTATATTTCAATATTTTGGGTATAACAACTCTGTATCAAGAGAAACTTATATCGAACTGTATTCGATCTATACAAGCTAGATGTAACGAAGAATACTTTTTTACACACATTAACAAAAAGAAGGGCACTCTGATGTGTTCAGACGCGTGGTATAAATGTAGTCCGTCATCGTAACTTCAAGTATCTTATTCATAAAGGGATTTATTCTAAATAGGATGACCGATGTAATTGTTACATATGTAGTTGTCTTGTTGGTGATTGTGAAATCCAGATCGTATATTAAATGGGATGTGCTCCAACACGTAACTCTATCTAGAGATATCCATATTGGTGTTGAGCCCATTGACTTATGTGCTTAAAGGGCTTACGGGTTTATTGCGTCTGGGCCCTGCAACAAGAGGGGTATTTATATACGTACATACGAATATACAGATATATGTTCAGTTCAGCTTTGAATTGTCGTCCTGTGTGGAAGTCGTCCTGTGTGGAAGGGGTGGATTCTGACACAGGTACAAATTTCCATGTTTAAAATATAAGAAAAACAATGGCGCATTTTGAACTTGAGACAAGTCTTGTATATGTCATCCATTCCGCTTACAGATCTTATATGTACATATGAATGTAAATAGACATACATGTACAGAGAAATACGTATCCCTATTTCTATACATACGTGTGTGCGTGCACGCGCGTGAGTGTTAGAAAGGTTTCTGATTGCTCCAGTCGTTCGAACTATCGGAAACGTGGAATTCTGAGTTTGATTTCAAACAGCCATTGCTTGTCATATAATGTATCCCAATCTAGTTTTACATATGGAATATTTTTTCGTGTGAGTGTGTATATATAAAATGTACTGTTCCGTTATATATATATATATATATATATATATATATATATATATATATATAGAGAGAGAGAGAGAGAGAGAGAGAGAGCATTGAAAGGTAGGAAGAAACGGAGGAGAGATGTAGACTTTACCATTTGATATGAACTGACATCTCATAATGGAAATTCCAGGCAGAACCATTAAGAATCGAATAATCATTATTGGATGTTGTGCCATTTGCATCCATAGGGAAGCAGGATAATCAGGGATCGATATTTGGCATTTGTGGAATGATCGGTGTGTGAGCTATTGATGAATTACCGAATGGTGACTTCACTGAAGAAGTGGCTTATCGCAATCTTTGTGGTCAGAGGATCAACGTGAAGATTAACCACTGACATCGATTTGAATTGTGGGATTGATACAGCACACGCACACACACATACACACATGATACATATATTACACAAATTTGTTTATCTATCTATCTATCTATCTATCTATCTATCTATCTATCTATCTATCTATCTATCTATCTATCTATCTATCTATCTATCTATCTCATTTCTGTGATACAGGATCCCTATTGATCGTTTTTTTCTTTTTTTCTTCTTTCTTTTTCTTTTTTTTTCCTTTCTACGATCCCGCTTGATCGAAAACCTAACCCACCTTTTTTTTTCTCTCCCCAAAAAGAAAATCTCTACTTTGCAATTTGTCCCGTCTGTGTCCAGCCGTGTGTGGCTAATAAAGAAACATCTCTCTCTCTCTCTCTCTCTCTCTCTATCTCTTTCTCTCTCTCTATCTATCTCTTTGTCTCTCTCTCTCTCTCTCTCTAGTTACGTACGCGTGATATATATATATATAATATATATATATACGTTCATACTCAGCTGGCAAAAATGTTTAGTACCTGTATTTCAAAGGTCTGGTTTTGTCACACTCTGTGTCACGCTGAATTGCCGGGGAACTACGTTAAAGGTACATGTGTCCGTGGTGTATTCAGATGTGCACGTTAATTTCACGCTGTTCCGTTGATCGGATCAACTGGAAAACTCGTCGTCGTAACCGACAGAGTGCCAGTTATATCTGATGTACTATTTGATACATAGTATATCTATCTATCTATGTGAGTGTTTATTGAGCGAAAACACCTAAAGATCCACGACGCTCCGGCAGGGGGGGGGGGCGATCCCTGCTGTACTCTTTCACCACAACTTTCTCTCACTCTTTCTTCTGTTGGCCTGCTCACTTAGCCAGCGGGGTGACGTCGTTTGAAGGCTAAAACAATGCAAAGCGCATTGTGACCAGCGATGTGTAGCAACATCTGATAGCTTGGTCGGTCACGGTGATATATATCTATGCATATACATATAAGCATATTTTCTTTGATTCTTTTACTCTTTTGTTTCAGTCATTTCACTGCGGCCATCCTGGAGCACCGCCTTTAGTCGAACAAATCGACTCCAGGACTTAAAATACGGACCAAATCAGCATTGCCTTTTATCTATTCGGGGTCGATAAGTTAAGTGAGCGTCGAAAGCAGAACGTTAGAGGTTGTGGCGAGATGTTTTGATTTAATAGTTCCGGCTCTTTGAGTCTTGAGTTCAAGTTTTCCCTTCTGTCATCGAAGTCCTTATTAAAAAAATAGTCCTTCGGGAACCAGCAAACTCTGATGGGCTCCGATATCAGTCAAATTGTCATATGTGAATTGATGCTTAATTTTGGTCACTTTTGCAACAAACGAAGAGAGGACTTTGAAATGTAGCAGGAAATTTTCTAGGAAAGGGAAAAAGAGAAATGTTTCATTCCCAACGATTTTACTGTTAGTTGGCCACATTATTTTACCTCTCGACTAACAATGGCTGGTAACTCATGTACGTTAGTGGTCCCATTGAAATGCAGAAGAAGGAGTTTTGAACCATCTAAAATACTCAAACCTGAAACGGACTTCGGTCCAGAGAGTTTACTGACATATGACGAAGCAGTTATTTTACAAACGTTATCGTCAGAGAAGTATTGTGACATGCGCAGTCAGGTAATATAAAATTAACCAATCAGAGTAGCTTTATTTATATCTCTTGTTGAGAAATGGATTTAGTCTGATAAAGATGACTCGTTTCAACATCGCATCGTGACTTTCGTATATAAACCAAATTCGACAGATACAGAGGCTTCTAATACAGACGGATGAACAGTTTCGAGGGGAGGGGCTTTATTCTATTTTATCAACTCCAGAAATTGACATGTTTTATTGACCTCGGCAGTCAAAACGCAAACAGCCGGAACAAACAGCGCAGATCATTTATTTCGATGCTC
>NC_043017.1:15217672-15230172 GCF_006345805.1 Octopus sinensis | reverse complement strand
TATCTATCTATCTATCTATTTATCTATCTATCTATCTATCTATCTATACATACATACATACATACATACATACATACATACATACATACACATAATTGCTGCCAGGAATATATTTCTCTCTTCTACTTACCATGTTCCATTTGTAAATACCATTTCTCTGAGTAGAAATCAAAATTGTTCTGTAGAAGGTTATCCGATGTCAGAGCGTTCCAATTATAGAAGATACAGCGAATGGTAACACACACCACACACACCACACACACACACACACACACCACACACATATATTATATATATATTATATTATATACATGTGTATATATATGTGCATTCCTCTACACTGTATAGAAATTTCTGTGCATTTAATTATATTTCAGTTCAAGATTGCACCAAGACACATCGTATTGCAGAATGAAATATAAATGCTTTTATAAATACGCCCATAAGCACACTCATACAGACCCACATATACCCACATGCACACACAAGAACACATAAGTGCATACACTTTCGTACATAAATACATAGGTGCATACATCCATATAATTATATAGGTATGAACGTGTTTGTGTGTGTGCATGCATATACATATATTCATTTTTATATATATGTATATATATGTTTGCGTGTTTCATAGAACAAATACGAGAAATAAAACCCAGTAGATGAAATGTGTGCGTGCACACACACACACACACACACACACACACGCATGCATGCTCGATATCTTTTAATCGCCAGAAAGTTAAAAAAGTGACACAAAGGCCAGGAGTTTCGTGTAGGTCCCTTAATAAAATTTGATAAGTGCCTTGAAGGAAACTGCCGGCCTTTGAGAGACCCAATAACATTCTGTCGATTAAAAAATATATATATAAAAATGCACACACGCACACACACAATTTTCCATTTATTTTGAACTCGTAACTTTCCTAACTATCCTGTACACCAACTGCTGAAAGTGAGAGTAGCCAGAGTCTAGGAAAGCCAAAATAAAATATAGATACATACCTAGAATTAGATTTTTATCCAAGACGTTTAAATGAACAAGTAAAACGTATCATTAGGTGTAAAATGATATGTCTAACAGAAATGTCTGATTCAAAGCAGGCTGGCACTATAAAACCAGCCATGGAAGATAATCTTTCCACTCCCATTGATGGACAGACAGAACAGTTAAATACCCCTAGCAGTAAGCAGAATGGCAACAATTTAGCTGAGTTCTATACCAAAACTTTACAAACAGCAGGTCACCAAACATCTCTGAATGCCTGCAAGGTATTTGGGATGATATATTTGAACATGTCGTCGACCGTAATTTCAATGACAGGTTTGAGTAAAGAAACGCTGTGAATAAGAATTGGTGGCAGTAAAGGAAATAGTAAACCAATATCTGAAGAGAATCCTGTCCACAGGTCTGAAAGCAACCTTTGATATGTCTTAGGTGTTACATTACTAGCTCATCGCAAACAGCTGAAACCAAGCAATGAAAATTCACACAGAAACCCTGAACTAGCACGGAACTGAAGAAACCAAATTTTATTCTTATAAAAAGGAATATCACGGATCGTTGTTGTTATGAACAACTTCATACACCAGGAAGACCTCAAGCGATTACTAGAGAGGCGATTTGATGATACAATATTCGAGACCATAAACTCCAAACTGCATCAGCTGAGACAAGAACTCACGGCTACAGCTGAAAAACCAACACACACACACACACACACACACACACACACACACACACACACACACACACACACACACACACACAACACACACACACACACACATACACACACACACACACACACACACACACATATATATATATATATATATATATATATATTGAGGGTAAAATTAATTAATTATTAATCAATTTCACCAAGTATTCAGTATGTAAAGGGACCATTATAGGCGAATTCAAAATATTACATTATATATAAGGGCTTAGTAAAATAAATTACTTTGGCCACATACTGAACTCATTAGAAATAGCAGCTAAAGAAATTTCTTCAGCTATTTCTAATACTTAAAGAAGATCTCTCTCAGATAGTGCTTGCCTAAACCAACTCACAAAAGTATGGGGGAAAAAACATTAAAATCAAGTGCAAAGGTTATTGAGAACGTACGTTTCTAGATTAGTCAATTCGACATTCTTTCTTCAGCTCAGAATTCCTTGAATCGGATTTGGGAACACTGAAAGTCGGGAGCATACCCTTTCGGCTTCTAATCACCTCTAGAATTCTGCTCGGACTAAAAGTGCTATCAAATTCGAATATGCAAGCGAAGAATTTCTGCTCTCCCCTTTCCACCAGCGTGGGTTAAAATTGACAAACACCATGTATTAACGGTGAAAACCGCAGAATTTAGCAGAGAGAGATGAATTATAATTTCAACAATTGAGGGTAAAATTAATTAATTATTAATCAATTTCACCAAGTATTCAGTATGTAAAGGGACCATTATAGGCGAATTCAAAATATTACATTATATATAAGGGCTTAGTAAAATAAATTACTTTGCCACATACTGAACTCATTAGAAATAGCAGCTAAAGAAATTTCTTCAGCTATTTCTAATACTTAAAGAAGATCTCTCTCAGATAGTGCTTGCCTAAACCAACTCACAAAAGTATGGGGGAAAAAACATTATATATATATATATATATACGAAAGAAGGTTTGAAAATGCAATTTTAAAAGATGTTTATTTACTTTACCGGTTTCACTCTTTGGAAAAAGATTGTCAAAAGTAACATGTAGAAGTTTGTTTGCAAAATTGGTTGTTACAAAATGCTACATTACATATATAAGTCTTTGGTAACAAGGATATGTTAAGGACATAAAAAAGTTTAACAAGTTCCTTAAAATATTGGGCACAAAAGAATTACTACATAAATAATCATTCTCAAGAACATGTTAAAGATAGTTTCCAGAAGGAATTATTAAAAAGTTCAGTGGAATATTGGTATACACGCACAGAATATTATGAGTTCAAAAAGGTTTACATTATAATAAATTATTTGCCAGAGATCCCGAGTCGGCTTCAAGTCGAAAAGTTCAATCTCTGTAAAAGTAAGCCTGACAAAAGATCAGGTTGAGGGCTTCTGGAGATCTGTATGGGAAACAAATAATCATTTCAAAAAGCAAATTGTATGGCTAAAAGAACTGGAGCAGAACTCCTGTTAGCATGTCCAACAAAAGCAATATGAAGCAGAAATACTGGAAACAGTAGTATAGAAAATATCTAACAAGAAATCTCGAGGCTTAGAGATCATAACAAGTTATTGGTTGAAATAGCTCTCCTTTGATCGTCGAGGTCTCATACAACTGTATGAAGAAAGTATCCAGAGTACACAAGAACTGCCCCAATGGTCATCAACTTCACTCACTCTCCTCATACCCACCAAAATAGCCAAGACACCTTGGCTAAAAATGACCGCTGAATAGTCAAACCAGAATATCATGTACAAACTATACACTGGGTTCCGCGGGAATTATGATGATGAAGTAGAAATGGATGATGATGATGATGATAATGGGAATTAGGATAATGGAGGAAAATGATGACGTCGACAGTATGGTGCCGTAAACGCTGAGACCCAAAGTCAACCCAATATTAGATTCTTATGGCAATAGTCTCGGAGTATAACTATACTCGAAGTTTGTTGCTATGAGTAGTGGACTACGGAATAATAGAATAATTAAAGGTTGAGTAATTAGTAGTGTGCCACTTCTTGATTGTTTAGTGTCAGAAAGGATAAAGAATATGTCGATACTCTGAAAAGACCATTCCTAGAATCGGAATTGGTGCCAACGTCAACCACCTTTAGATCCTTTAGTGTTTTCCTTCCTTTAACGAAATAAAACATTCTACATCCTACACCGACATTCATAAGTTAAATGCTATATCATCATGAGTTAACATCCTGCAGTGAAACCGCGTGTTTTTAATTTATTAAATTTGTATTTGTAATTAAAACAAAAATATTAGTTTTAATGAGAAATTTGGTTTAAAAAGTAAGAGAGACATCTGAGAGAAGCAAATTAATCAAAAACTGTTCTTGTTGTCATGAAGTTGAGAAGTGAGTGTGATCACGGCAGATTTGAAGACAATTTTGAACATGCTTTGGTCTTATAAAACCTCTTTAAAGTAACACAGTCTTAACTATTATTATGACATCAGATGTTTTGGAGAACAGTGACATATTAAGATTGTTTAGTAAAAGAAGAAAATAATGTTACATTTTAAATATATTTAGTTTTATTGATACTTTGCTAATTAGGCAAACAGACATCTGCGCGTACGTGTGCTGAGAGGTGTAGGTGGATGTATGCGGCTGTGATTGTGTGTGTGCGGTTGTGTGCGCGAGCGGATGAATGTAATTAGTTGATAAAGGTTGGACGCAGAAAATCACATATAAGATATACCTGTGTGGCATACTGAGTTTTATGCGTAATAGCTCTTGCTCTCTCTCTCTCGCTCGCAATCTCGCAATTTCTCTCTCTCTCTCTCTCTTTCACACACACACACATATCTATCCATCTATAACTGCTAAGACACGAAACTTTCGGCCATTGATTCACTCTATTGCCTCTGCTAACTATTGATAAAAAAAATAACTGTCTATATACATATATACATATATGAAGTGGTTGTTAGATAAATAAAGAAATAGAAAGATAGATAGATAGATAGGTAGATAGTCATTTTCGAGCAGATAGAGATGATATCTATTATCCGTGTTAGGAATATGTAACGCCCTCCCCAAGGTCGCAATGCCCCAGCAATGACAGAACCTATTGCTATCAGACCAAACAGCTAAATCCTTTGTTATTACTTCAAAGCACAGCGAAACCTCCCTTCATACCATATTGACAACCTCAGTACAAAAGGTAATATTAGTTACCATAGCAACGTTTTTCAGTTCGTATATCTGAAATTAGTTTACAAACTTAAAAGATTATCTTTCTACCTTTCACAGTAGCTTTGAATATTTCTTTTAGTTGGTGATTGGAATGGCGGGGCAGAAGAGGGGAGGGTTCTTCGTGATTGAAGAAGTGCTTGGCGATAATAATAGGCGATATAGTAGAGAGAGAGAGGGGGGAAGGGGGCTAATCAGAGTAATGGGGAAAAGCAGGAGGTTTGAGAAAGAGAGGAGCAGAAAAAATGGCAGATACATAAGGACTTTGAGATTAACGAAGGCATGTATATATATTTTTTTCATGCGATCAATGTGCCATGCTAGAAACAACAACTAAATTATAGTTATATTTATATTATATATATTACATCGATATAAAAGTTTAGGAGCATGTTTGACTATGATGATTTTCATACATCGTAAATAGGGGAGAAAAAAACCTAAAAATATTGGATGGACAGTGATAGAAGGCGTTTGATCGTCCTCTGGTATGTCCAAATCATGACGGAATGGTGACAACAACAACAACAAAAACAACAACTACTACTACTACTATCACTACGGCCAACAAAGTGAGAGAAATACCTAAGAGTGGAGTAGTTTTTTCATCCGGGAACAGAATTTCTAAATCACATGACCTTTCTGAAGAAACAAAAATGGGATTTGGTAATCTTTAAAATTCCAATTCCATAATCCTGTGAAATATAAGAATCTCGTTATATTTGTTGTGTTTGTTCGAGTCAGGTCTGTCAGTTTGTCAAATGTTAACCAATCTTGTAACAGATCAGTCTTGGAGACATCACTGGAATCATTGCCTTCGTATAGTGTCTCTCGGAATAATCAGGTTATCGTTCTTTTTCTTCTCTGGCATCATATATCTCAGGGGTACGTGAATCTGTTCCAGTAAAGTCGGGCTTCCGTCTGTGTTGGTAGAATGTGATCAGGTGACAGAGGGGTGTCATGTCCAAGGCACGGGTTTTGGCAAGACCCAGCAGTTGGCCGTGCAGCTGTTCTCCACTGCTCACGCCACCTGTACTGGGCAACAGAAGGCCAGTGGTCATTACAGATTAGCATCAAAGACGCATTAAAAATTCCCGGAACGACGAATAAAACTTAAATCATTTTAATGAGTTCCATTTAACTCAGCATTTAATGGAAACTGGTTCTGTTGTAACGAATGATGAATAGCAATGTTCGCTGTATCTATAATGAAACCTTGGGAGAGCTTACAGCATAAGAAAATAATTCTTTATTCTGTATTTACTATTATTTCACACACACACACACACACACACACACACACACACATACACACACATTCGCGTCGCAGTTATTTCTTATATCATTTTCATCAACTGGTATCCATGGAGCTGAGAGATTAAAGACCAGACAAATGTAGTAAAAGGGAAATGGAAAGGAAGGGGCCCGGGGGTGCCTTGTTAAATGATAAACTGCTCGATCTTTATTACAAGGTTATTGTGTATAAACGTTGCCCGGTTCAGGTGAGATCATTGATGGATCCAAGGACGCAGCTCTCGCCTCGCTCAATCATAACACTTTGACAGGTGTTAACCACTCCACCTTACCACTGACTTCTTTTGTAGGCGGATGCAGATGTCATTGTAGCGATGTCGATGCGTCTCTGTGCAAATGCAATACGTATGAGATCGTAGTTCACTGTGTGTGTGTGTGTGTGTGACTTAGCTGTACATAAAACGGGCAAACGGGTTTCTGGATTTGTGTTGCATTTTGTTTATAATAGTGGGAACGATACGCTGAGTGTTCACTTAATATTTCTCTCTCTCTCTCTCTCTCTCTCTCTCTCTCTCTCTCTCTCCCTCTCTCCAGCTCTCCGTAGTCTTTCACTATCACTTACGAAAATAATACTTACATGACATAGATATATGCACGGACACACACACACACACACACACACCAGAGTAAGCACATAATTGCGAAACAAGTAGAATAATGGCCTGAATACCCAGGGTAAATAATTAGTGGTAAAAATAATAAATTTCAATAAATTAAAAGATTTTTCATTTTCTTTTCCCTTTTTCTTTTCCCTTTTTCTTTCTTCTACCACTTGTTATTCTCTGATGTTCTTTTCGTTTTCTTTCTCTCAACTGTAACATCTAAGTTGGATAAGGAAGGATACACCAGGAGGTATTATGCGCGTGCGTGTGTGTGCGTGCATACATATATATGCATTTGTATATATATATTGTATATGCCTATATTTGTCTGTATATGTATGTAGCCATGTACCAACAGGTTGTTTGGTATGTGTATGTATGTTTTGCGTGAAAGTTTTTTTTAACGGATATTTTCATTTATTTAAATTTATTATTTTTTACCACTAATTATTTACCCTGGAGAATCAGGTCATTTTCCCATTCTACATAAGGTATTTTTGATTTAAGGTTTTCTTCGATTTTTATAATAATTATTTTAAACCGCAATTGTAATTTCCTGCATCCGGTTATTGAAAAGATTGTTAGTTGAAAGGACCAATGAAACAAAAGCATTTTCAAATTGTGTATCTAACAAAGTAATTGTATATTTATGTATATAACCTTATTTTCTTCCATTCTCAACCGAATTGTTACACGAGCGAGAACGTGAAACTCTGAGTAACCGTTTTGGTGATATTTTTGCTGCTTTTAATTGCAGTATATATATATATATATATAATATATATATATATATATATATATATATATAATGTATGTATGTATGCGTGCAAGTACGTATTTACCCATATTTGTCTCTCTGTCCGCCCGACTAATCGTGTGTTTACCGATACAACTGGCTTTACCAATTCTTAATATGATTTTTGTTAATATGATCCGTTATGCGTGTGTGTGTGTGTGTGTGTGTGTGTGTGTGTGTGTGTGTGTGTGTGTGTGTGTGTGTGTGTGTGGTGTGTGTGTGTGTGTGTGTGTGTGTGTGTGTGCGTGCGCGTGTGTGTAAGGCACTCCGGCAGCTACGACGATGAGGGTTCCAGTTGAAGCAGCCAACAGAGCAACCTGTTTGTGAAATAAACGTGGAAGTGGCTCAGTACTCCACCGACACGCCTACCATTAACCACAGGATGTGACAAGGCCGGCCCCTTGTGAATTACAGGTACAACTCATTTTTGCCTGCTGAGTGGCCTGGAGCAATGTGGAATAAAGGGTCTTGCACAAGGACACAATGCGTAGCTGGCAAGCGAACTAGTCACTATATATATATATATATATATATATATATACTAGCAGTATCGCCCGGCTCGCGCGCTGGTGCGTTCTATGCACGCGCGAATTAAGTTAAACTTGGATGAAGTTCAATCAAAATTCAATTATTTTGGTTTTAAAATCAAGCATTAATGCCCTCTATTTTTGCGCTTATGAGTTCCATTTCCTCAATAGGAAGTACGTAGAAGCATTTCATAAATTTTGGTTGATCAAATAATTGCATTGTTGAATTATTCTTTTAGACCAGTATTTTTCATATTCTCCATTGTTTCTCGTTGGCTGTTTCCCTCTCACTAAACATTTTTATATCTTACTTTCCCCTATCCCCTCACACCACTCTCATTCCCCTCGCTATCTTATGCCATTCTATCACTCAGCCATTATTTCTTCCAAGTGAGGCAACTCCCTAACATTGATAGTTTTCTAGAGTTTCCTCCTTCAATGCTCAAACTTTAATCGATAATCTATAAGGCCTAAACAAACACATTATCGATTTTTGCCTTGCTAGATGAATTTCGGAACAGAAATAGAACAGTTCAATTTTCATTCGCCTAAACTTTAAGTGACCCATATTTGGTGGTTCTACGATTTGTTGGCTAGGAGGAGATGTGCCGGGAAGTTAAACACACAGACACACACACAGACAGACACACAAGTTGAGTTATATATATATATAGACTGACAGGGGAGATAACCGCCCCACGAGCGTCTCTAGGATCCGTTGACCAGACTAGTTTCGGCCATCAGTGGTAGGCTCGTTAGTAGGGACTACTGGAACGCTCGATGGTTTAGCGAAATCCGGCCGACAGTAGAAATATTTTTACCATAAAATTTAACGAAATGCTAATCCATGTATTAAAAATTAATATAAACTACTAGGCATATAATATACCATAAAGGTTAAAAAGGAAAATTTTTATCGTCCCTAATTGCGAGAGAGGGTGCCGAAGCACTTATGTTGCAAGAGATATATCACTTAACGTGCACAGGATTCCAAATAAGAGCTACTAGTATTTTTTTATCATAGAGGCACCGAGATTAGACAGATTTATATAAAGTACTTTGTGTCACTGGGAAAGCTTTAGATTCAGCGCACTTGGTTAGTTCTAAAAATTTGAGATGAAGAGAGAAATGTTATTTTCTGTTTTTTTACAAAGACAGTCACACAAAAAGCAATCCAAAGAAAGTCTGCTTTGAATTCAAACATGTAGAATTACATGGTTTAAGGATAAATTCTGTAGTCGTTCTCTCCAGACCCAAAACTTCTAAGAAACTTCGATCATTGGGGCCGTCCTTCTTGCTTTTGCAGAACCAGCATTGGAAAAAATCACAACAAACACAATGAAATTCAGTGCGTGGAAGCTTTTTCTGGAATAAAGAGGCGTAGTTGCGTGGTAACAAGCTTTCTTCCTAACCACTTAGTTCCGGGATCAGTTCCACTGCGTGGCACATTAAGCAAATGTCTTCCATTATAGCCTTGAGTCAACCAAAGCCTTGTGAGTGGATTTGGTAGACGGAAACTGAAAGATGACTGTCATCTCTCTCTCTCTCACACACACACACTCCATCTATCTATCTACCTGTCTACCTACCTACCTACCTACCTACCTACCTACCTACCTATCTATCTATCTATCTATCTATCTATCTATCTATCTATCTATCTGTCTGTCTGTCTGTCTGTCTGTCAGTCTGTCAGTCTGTCTGTCTGTCTATATACATAATGTATGTATACGTGTATGTGTGTGTCTCTACTCCGCACCATCGCTTCACAACTGGTGCTGGTGTATTAACTTAGAGGTTCGGCCAAAGATAACGATAGAATAACTCCTAGGCTTAGAAAAGCAAATCGAATTAAGTCCTGGGGTTGATTCATTCGACTAAAAATTCAAGGCGGTGCCCCAGCATGACCGCTGTCCAATGGCTGAAACAAGTAAAAAGAGAAGATAGTTGTTGCTTTGTTGTTGTTCTTTAGCTGCCCGTCTGGAATATACCTACCTTAGATCAAATGCGTCCCAACCGTGACCCTCCCAGCAGCTAGGTTTTCAAACTCATACTACGTTGTCCAATATATCTTTTGTTCTACGAAACTGGCGCTTATTGTGAAGGAGATTTAGCTGACGCTAGTTTCAGATCAAGCCAACTCGATCAAATATCTAATAAGAATCAATAGAGTGCGTCGTACAAATTGCTTTGCAGCATTCACTCCACTTCATTGTGTTCTGCTTTCAAATATTCATCCGCGAATCGACTTTGCCCATCGTACTTTCAGAATCCATGAAATAAAGTACCAGTAATATACTGGGTTAGGTGTAATCGACTAACACCCGCCCCTTAAAAGTGGCTGGTATTAATAGTGGTAGCAGGAGTAGTAGTAGCTGTTAGAAGAGGAGAAGGTGGAGTAGAGGAGGGGAATAGTAGCGGTAGTAGTAGTAATATTAGTAGTAGTTGATCTCTGTCTATGTGAGCCTTGTTTAAACATATCTATGATAAGGTCCAGCCATGACAATCAAGCTTTAATTTAGATTACGTGTATCTAGGATCGTAATATCTAAAGTGCAACTTCCTTATAATTTGTCAGATTATGTGTATGTGAATTGAGGGAGATTAAGCTACTATTTCTAGCGACCACTTCAATGCCTGCAATATTGTCTTGAATTACAAGGAATTTCTTATCGAGTAATTGAGATTCACTTGACATTTCGTCGGACTGCTTCGACAAATTCTCTGGAAACGGGTGACATTTTACTTTCTTGGGAAACATTAACTCATCGAAAGAGATTCCTATATCTTATATCCATCTATTGCCACACACACACACACCCACACACACACACACCCACACACACACACACCCACATACACACACACTCAGGCTACAAAGTGATACATACCGACATACAGCGCCTCACAGCGACACACAGACAAACCGAACATCGTCACTGTCTCACCATCATCACTTGACCTGACTATGCAGAATTATAAAGAAAGCTAGGTCGATACAACTGCAGACTTGTACTGTGATGGTGAGAGCCGCCATAGTAGCGACTGTTCACTAGATGCCACCAATAGCAACAGTCAATACCCATAGAAACGAACTGTAATTTCTTTTAAAATATGAAATGTATTTCATCATAAGACTATTACAATGGATGAGGAATATTTCAAATAAACGATTTACATTTACAATATGTGATAATGCTGTCCGTTTGTGTGTCTGATATATAAAGTAGGTTTCCGTTAAACGCTTTCAGCCGATTTTCCGAGTTAACCGATGGTAGACGTAGTATTGTTGGTATGTGTGCGTGTTTGCGAATTTTTGTGTGCGTACATGCATACATACATACATACATACATACATACATACATACATACATACATACATACATAAGACAGTCTCGGAATAAGTTAACAGATTCCTCCTGTTATTGAATACATGCACAACGATTAACTCGAGTGTAAACACAACAGACCGGATATTGCTATTTGGGACAGACAAAAAACGTATGGAACGTCATAGAGGTCAACTGTCCTAGTGATGAGAATATCTCTTTGCGAAGAGAAAGAGGATAACCATGGACATACACAAGCTATGTTTTTGCAAGTTAACGGGCAGGCTGCGCTTATAAATGAAGGAGAATATATTCTCATCAATGCAGCTGTTCTCATTCGGAAACGAGGCAAATCGATATTTCGTCATCATTGTAACTTGTCAACATCGCTTACTCGTTGCAAACTAAATTGCTGTCTAAGCTCAGCCTACCCATGAACTAGCAAAACCGCATACGCTGTGTTTGTGTTCGATATTGTGTGTGTGTGTGTATGTGTATGTATGTATATATACACACATATATATATATATATATATATTGTTACGAAACGGAATCGCCCGTCGTCGCTCGTCCCGAACGGCACACACAAGTTCCGCCACGGAACCCAAAGAGGAGAGAGGAGAGATACAACAACAACCACAACCTCAGCAGCACAGAGATACAGAGGCACAACCCGAGATTCAACCCAAAGAGAGGCAAGGCAACAGAGACACTGGCTTATATTCAAACAACAGTTTATACGACAATTACAATTGTTACAACATCAAATACATTTAAAGGAAACATGCACGTGACTACTCAATACATCATGCAACAGATCAACGCATAATACAACAGCATGTAACAAGAGTACAATTCAAAGTTCAACAGTTCTTTAAAGTCTCTTTCTGAACATCACAGATAAAGTCACATCAACAAGTCCTTTACTCAATTCTGAACATAAACACCACAACTCGATAATCGACATATCGACAGAGTCTCTGACTGTTCTCTTCACTGTTCA
>NC_043017.1:15207672-15212672 GCF_006345805.1 Octopus sinensis | reverse complement strand
GTGTCATTCCTGGGAGAGAAAGGCCTTCGGGCCATCTGGCATTGGGCAGATTGAAGTCTCCCATAAGAAGTACACTTATGTGTTGTTCTAACGGGACTAGAACTTCTATTTTTGTAAGGCAGTCTTCAAACTTACCTACATGGCTTGGAGCATCTGGAGGGCGATATGTAGTACATATAACTACACCGAGTTGCCTTATATGTACAATTAGTGTGTCACACTCCGAATTTGAGTATGACAAAAGGACCTGGGGTGTGAGGTCCTCACGGATGTACATAGCAACTCCACCATGATTCCTTTCTTTTCTGTAGGTCCGTAATACAACATACTGTGGTATGTGTATTTCCGCATCTGCTATATCCGGTTTCAGGTGTGTTTCCGTAAGTGCTATGCATAAAGCTTGATTGCATGCAACAATGTCTCTCAAGAAAGGGATTTTTGTCCTGTTACTGAGTGTTAGCAGTCCTCTGCTGTTCAGTAGGAGCATCGAAGTGAGGTGTATGCTGTTGCCGGCGGTGTACACCTTGGATCTATTTGCTGTGGCGGTCTTGTGTATTGTGGATAGTCCCATCTCTGAGTTTGTGTTTGATGGAGCCAGGTTAGCTGCTGTACAATCTTTTGTGCCATGCTAAAAAAAAGATTCTTGTTCAGCAGCTGCCTTTTCAATAATATGTTGATGGTTTGCAACACGCACTACATCTGCGTACCTCCGTTTTGGGACAGGTGGTGCGTAGTCCTTTCCTTTTCCTTTTGGCAGTTGGTTTCTGTCCTGTTTCATGTTTATGTGGCAGGGTCTTTGGTGTGCAAAACGGCAGCCTGCACCTTCCTTTTCAAGCCAGCAGACACCTTTCAGGTAGAATTTACACATTCGTGTGCGCTGTCTCTTTCTATCCTTTTTGGATAGTAAGGCTTGCTTCTTTCGTTGGCAGTTTCATCTTTTGGTTTTGTTTGAGTTTTAATTTTTCCTTCTTTGGCTGTTTCATCTTTTGTTTTTCTTTTAGTTATTCCTTCTTTTACTTCTTTTTTGGCTCTTTCATCTCCATGGTTTTGGCTTTTGATGCTTGTAGGGGCACGTGCACTTGGGTTTACTTCCCGGGCCGGTTCCTCACTTGAATCTTCTTTGTTGTCCTGGGTGTCTACCAAGTGGGGGTGACATCTTTCATCAGTACCCGTGCCTCCGTCCTTGTCATCTTTGCTTTGTTCGTTGTCAAAGATGGCATCAAGCGTGCTGATGTGGGATCTTATGAGTGCATAGGAGCGTATAAACTCCTGCTTCTTTCACTCTATCTGTGCTAACCTCCTTGTGTAACCATTGCTCTTCAG
The DNA here is from genome assembly GCF_006345805.1 of Octopus sinensis. Taxonomy (NCBI): domain Eukaryota; kingdom Metazoa; phylum Mollusca; class Cephalopoda; order Octopoda; family Octopodidae; genus Octopus; species Octopus sinensis. Next base: position 15,211,349 of record NC_043017.1, on the reverse strand, counting down.
CGCAGCTGTAATTATGTTGTTCGGATTATCTCCGTCAGTTTATCACCAGGCTCTTAAGTACAATGCCAATTCCATGCTCCTCCGGGTTCTGGATATTTTTTGGATATTTTATTTATGTATCTATCCAGTTATATTTAAAATTTAACAGTGACATAGAGGATAGAGAAGAAATAGAGAAAGAAAGTGTCTATGTATTTAGAGAGATTGAGAGCTGAGAGAAGATAAGAAGAGAGTAAGAGAGAGTGAGAGGAGAATGTTTGCGTCTATATATTTAGAAAGATTGAGAGGCTGAGAGAAGAAAGGTGTGACAGAGAGAAGTGAAGAGACAGAGAGAGAGGCGTAAAGGAGAGAAGTGAAGAGACAGAGAGAGAAAGAAATGAAAGAGAGGAGGTTAGGCAACAAATAAATATATATCTATCTGCAGCTACGAAAGTTCTCTTCTAAGCAAATTATAAATATCTATCTATCCGTAACTACGAAAGTTTTCTTCTAAACTAATTACGACTATATTTCTAATGTTCGCGTCTATATATTTAGGGAGATTGAGAGGCTGAGAGGGAAAAGATGGTGTGACAGTGAGAGGCGAAGAGACAGTGAGAGAGAGAAAGTAATGAAAGAGAAGAAATTATTCAAAAGATTTCACTTGGATAGTACAATATATAAATAAAGTAACAAATAAATATATACCTATCTAAAATTGAATAATTTTAAAGAGATATAGTGAGAAATCGATAAAAGCGAAGTGGGCGCTGAAACAGAGATTGAAAGATTATTAACAGAATGTAAACAGAGATGAGGTCCTAACTCAGACGTTACATTGAATTACAGGAAATTAGACAAATAAAAATGGGTACTTATCCACAAAAGGCAGAAATTCCAAATCCGTGTCCCTGTACGAAGAAGTTTTCTTTCAAAAAAGAAAAGAAAACAATTTTTTTTGCTTCTTACAGTCGGTTGGAAATAAACTTACGAAATGCCACCACGTGCTTTTTCGACGGAAAATCTTGCCTGCGTAACTAACTTTAGTGTATTATATTTGGCTTGAAGCGAAATATATTACGGTTTTTAACTAATACATCCTAGTAGACCGCTATGAGATAACAAGTTCTACGTTTTTTTAATCAGTTTTAGCAGATTATTTCGTCGATTTATGGAAACCTTTTTGTTTATTTCACAGAGCGAAAGCAAACACGTCCTTACTCTACGAAACCGGAAGTATACATATATATATATATATATATAATATATATATATATATATATATATATATTATATATATATATTATATATATATATATATATCCTTTTTGTTATAAGTACAAGGCCTGAACTTTGGGGGAGGAGATGAGTCGTTTACCTCGACCCCAGTGCAAATGTGGTGCTTAATTTATCGACCCGGAAAGGATGAAAGGCAAAATGTGTACTCAGAACGGGTGAAATCCACACGCACACACACACGCACACATATATATATACATATATACAAAAGAGAGGAGTTTCAATTTTAACTTTCCTACATAACATACATATATACATGTATGTATATATATGTTTGTGTGTCTATATATATATATATATGTATATATATATATGCAGATATATATATATGCATATATATGTGTGTGTATACTTATGTATATATATATATATACATATATGTGTGTGTGTTTGTATATACATGCAGACATTTACATATGTTTTTAATATATGCGTGCATGCTTCTAATAGAAGGTTGTATTAAGCAGGTTTGTGTTGTCGTTTTTTCCCTTTGTGCTATGCAAGGAAGAAAACAATTGACTGTAAAACCCACTCACTTCAGCTCAATAAAGCTGAACAAACATTGTCAATATAAACACGGATTGCAAACAAGGAAATGAATAGATATGAAGAAATGCCATAATTTCAAGACGGAAATTCTCCCGAAAAATCATTTACTGAAGAAAGAGAAAATGTAGTAAAGCATATCCGGTGAAAGAGTTACTTCTCTGATAAAGGAGATAACAATATTATGTTAGAAAAACATGACGTTTGCAATCCCTGAACCGATCACCACAAAAGCAGAGAGACTTAGAGGCTTTCGAAAATGCCCTTAGTTTAATCAAGAATATAATATTCAGAAGCAGATCCAATGATTTACTTTATAAGCTTAGATAAGATTTTTCAAAAATATAATAAGCTTAAAATCCTCAAAACAATGTGTTTCGATGAAAACTACAGGAATATTTTTACGGCGTAAGAAAAGATCTTTACAAGAATCTCTTATAAAATAAAACAATAAAATTTTATAAAAATAAAATATTCAGAAACATACAATGAAATCAACGGAGAAACACAAGATACAACAAGAAAAAATATTATATAAAACTAGAGAAAGCATAACAACAAACAGAAACTAAAATACGTCGGTCAAAAAATATCTCAGCCTTCATCGTACTGAATGTAAACAATTTCGACATCTCACCAAAAACGAGATTCATTAACTCTGCAAAAAAAGAAGAAAAGGAAATAAAGAAATAAAAGAAGTATCTTGTATGTGGTCGTCAGTGGAATAATGTTGGAGAGAATAAAGAGAAGCATAAAACAATATATTTGAATGTATGGAAGAACATCATGGCAGTTATTATCGAGTGATTTAATGGCGTCGAAAACGAAGATAAATTCAGTTTATCCATTTTAGTGTCATTGGTTATTACATCATCGTTAACGAACCAATCAGTAAAGCTGAATGTGATGGTACCATTTGCACGAAAGAGTGGCCAAATCTCAGTTGAATTAAACCGTAACTTCTTCAAAACAGAGGGATATCTTATGATTGACACACAGTAACTTTTCATTGAAAAGCATTAAGGCCTTCCGTAATATCATTCACGCTAGATCTTATCTTTTAAAGTAATGTTACTCCTTTTCTTAAGATGAATGTTAAAATGGAAAACTTGAGTGAAATTTAAGTCTGTGAATTATAAGGTCTGTCACACCCCTTTGCTAATTAATTACTTTCAGTGATAATTCGATAATTAGTCGATAATTCGATGAAAAACTTATGACCTAACATAACGCGAGGGCCTAAAGAAATAAGACAGTTTTATTAAATGGATATTAATATCATTCTCTAAATTCATCTTTGGAATCACACGAAGATGCAAATTTGATGTTACCGTTTCCTTACCAACGGAGTCTTATCAAATCTTTGGAAATCAAACAGTTACCCATCCTACATTCACATACAATCTAATCATTCCAACAACTTCAGCTTAATAAACTATCGGGGCTAGAACACACAAATAAATGAATAGTAGGCGGAAACTGAAGAAGCCATGTATTTTATATATATATATATATATATATATATATATATATATATATATATATATATATATATATATATATATATATACATATATATATATATATATATATATATATATATATATATATTATATATATTATGCGTTTCACTGCGATGGTTTTCTTAAGCAGTGTCGATTTTTACAATTCTGTAAATAATAATAATGGCATTTTTATATAAGCTTAAAGCTTATGGCGATCATTGTGCAATGACTAAAGAAAATAGTCCAATAATGGGACTTATAAAGCCGAGATAGAAGAAAAATAGGCTTTCGTATGCACATGACTCGTAACAATCGACACTGCTTAACAAAACCATCGCAGTGAAAAGC
>NC_043017.1:15192672-15200172 GCF_006345805.1 Octopus sinensis | reverse complement strand
GTATGTATGTATGTATGTATGTATGTATGTATGTATGTATGTATGCTTGCATGCTCATATGTCCACCGTGTTTCCGCAAAGTTACTGTCGATCAAATAGCATTCACGAAGTATTGTCCCATCCCAATCGACCGCCGGCAATACCCTTACATTTAAGATCCTGAGCCCGCCATCTCCCAGTCCCCGTCGGATGGTATTTTCAATCCAATCCGCTTCGGTGCCTGGGATAACCCACATACCCAGGCTCGTATTAATTTTCTTCCACAATATGACGGAAGGAACAGAATTTCCTTGCCTTCTAAAGGCTGACTTGCAAACTGGCGAGCTTTTTCCCCGTCGTCAAACAGCAACCATATAGTTGCATGTTTGACACCACGAGATATATATTTTAAAGAGGACAAATATTCTTTAAGTTCATTTTTTATGACTTGTTTTGGAAAGACGGTGATGGAATTAAGAACTTTAGAATAAGTTCTAAGTACCACAGTCTTCTCCTCCATATCTTTTAACCCACTCTAAGACAGAGTTTTTCTTTTTAAGTTCCTTCTCTGCCATGTCAAAAAACAGTTCAAAAGTAGTTCAAAAGACAATCTGCCAAAAAATTTAACCGAATAAAAATAAAACAAAATAAAAGAGGAGGGGAGGAAACTGAAATTAAAGTAATGAAAAGAATGAACCAAAATTTAGAAAGAAAGAAAAAATAAAAGAAGGGAAAAGTAATAGAAAAACCTCACAAATAACACAGACAAGGAATCCTTTGTATAATACTCCAAAAAGGTAATCCAAAAAGGTAATCCAAATGGCTTATTCTTATTTTTCTGGTGAGATACGCCCACTAGAATTTACAAAAAGAATTTTCAAGAAAAAATTCTCAACTCACCGTTACGGTGATGAGAACCAGTATTTTGCTCGCAATAGCGAGCCATAATTGACAATTATTCTTTTTGTTCTTTTTTTCTGTTTACGGAGCCGAAAATCACATCTTCTCACAACAGTCCAGACCAACCGGAAGTGAGCAAGCTACTTACCACACAACCACGCCTATGAAGGCAGCAAAATAAAAAATAATAACAATATATATAACAAAGCAAAGTAAATAATATATATATATATATTATATATATATATATATATATATATATATATATGTATATATATGTATATATGTATATATATATGTATATATGTATATATATATGTATATATGTATATATATGAAGGTGCATTGCGAGATCGTCGTTTCGATTCCCAGACAGGGCGTTGCGTTTCTTTCTTGAGCAAAGCACTTTTTTCTCGTTGATCTGCGATCATTTGGTACACGGTGCACCTGTGCAGGTAATGTCGATTTGATGGAGGGAGTGAGCTGATGTGCACGCAAACATGTGATCACTGTGAACACATCATCATAATAGGAAGTCCATTATTATTATTTTTATTTGTGTCATTCATTTGACTGCGGCCATGCTGGGGCACCGCTTTTTAGGGGTCTTAGTCGAACAAGTCGATCCCAGGACTTACTTTTATTTAAAGTCTGGTGCTTATTCTATTGACCTCTTTTGTCGAAGCTCTAAGCTACGGGGACGTAAATACACCCACACCGGTTGTCAAGCGGTGAGGCGGGGACAAACAAAAGCATAATGACGCTCACACATTGATACATGTATGTATGTATGTATGTATGTATGTATGTATGTATGTATGTATGTATGTATGTATGTATGTATGTGTGTGTGGTGTGTGTGTGTGTATGTACGTATGTATGTATGTTTAGGACGAGCTTCTTTCCGTTTCTGTCTACCGAATCGACTTAGAAGGCTTATATCGACCCGTGGCTATAATAGAAGATACTTGCCCAAGGTGCCACAGAGTTGGACTGAACTCGGAACCATGTGGTCGAGAAGCAAGCGTCTTACCACATAGCAGCAGTTATTATCTTTAATCTTTCCCGTTTCAGTCATTAGACTGAGGCCATGCCACAGCAGCACCTTGAAGAATTTGTAGTCGAATGAATCGACCTCAGTATTTATATCTTTAAAGATCGGTACTTATTCTATCGGCGTCTTTTGTCGAACCGCTAATTTCCGTTCACACCGACACCGGTTGTCAAACAGTGGTGGGGGAACAAACACACATACACGCATTCACACACACAGATAATTGTGCTGCATATGGGTAAAGCTAGTTATTTATGCATGCCTCCAAGTTTTATAAAAAGTCACAGAGAAATCAGGAACAAAGAAGATGGCGACGTCGAAGGCGGATCTATAAACAGTGAGCCTCCAGTGTCGCCATCAGGACATTACAGCCGTCGTTGCGCAATATGAAAGCTGAAGTTATAATCTCGTAGACTTTACTTGTAAGCTAGAGATATTTAATAGGATAACTTTCTCTTCACAATATGACTTCTCTTTCATCAATTATGTTTTTACGTCCAGCCGACGGGGGTGCAGTAAAGAAGGAACAGCTAGTAATTTTATGGCCAACGGTGCCAAATAACAGGAACTCTCATTTCGTCAAATACCGTTTATGGCCAAAATTTTACTTCATTGATTAATCTATTTAAGGGTTCTATCGTCATGGAAGCTCATGGTAAGAACTAATATTTTACGACTGAACGACGATAACGTTGGAATAGCAGCTGAACTGTTCCACCGTTATCTCTGATATAACTTTTGGTAATTACCATTCCTTCCTTCTTTTGGGAAAGAAATATTTGATTTGAGCTTCAACTCCTCTAAAGCAACCTATGTAACGATGTTCTCTTTTTCTTTTTAATTTAGAGCAAATTTTAAGCGGCCACATATTTAGTAGCAAGGATTTGAAGGAAAGCATCTTGTTTTAACTGTCATTCTTGAAGTCTTACGAAGGTCTTGCAGATTTTTATTGTCTCAGATATCGTAATCCTTTGTAGCGTATGAATTAAGGATTTGTATTTTCTGTCTGTATCTACACACGCACGCACATACACACACATATGTAGGTGCAGGCATGTATGTGTGGTAAGGAGCTTGCATCCCTATCGTATGGTTCCGGGTTCAGTCCCACTGCGAGGCACCTTGGCCAAGAGTCTTCTATTCTTGCCTCGGGCGACCAAAGCTTTGTAAGTGAATTTGGTAGATGGAAACCAATCGGATCTACATGTATAGATCACTAATGAGTTATCAAATAATAACTCAAAAGCTCTCCGTAAGTTCTATTTTCATACAGATTCCGAACTTGTTCAAATAATCTCGTCCTTTACTTTTACAAATACTTTTTCACGAATCTTCTCGCTGTTTATTATTCAATGCAACTATATTATTTTTCTTGACCCCTAACCAATAACCTGTGATTACAATATCGCCCGCTGAACGGGACGCCGGTTGAAAGGACACAGGGTTCGAAGGGCAGCAATTTTAATGGGAGGCTAAAGTCAGTTCTTCACTGGTGCATTATTTTATCGACTCCGAAGGCGGAATTTGAACTCAGAACCTAATGATCCAGTAAAATGCCACTAAGTATTTTGTTCGATGCGCCAATGATTCTACCGGCTCTCTGACTTAGCACAATTATGTATAAACTATAATTATATACACCTCAAATATATATACACCATAATATCTTGTTGCCGTCAAAATACTATTTGGAATATCCAAAAAGTTCTTTCATTTATTGATATTTAAGAAATAATTTACACATAGGAAATAAGATGGAAAATATAAGCCCCTGCCGACTTACTCCTTTGCCCCAAATACTTGTACAAAATTTGCATCTCATCTACGCGACAGTACCCCAAACCTGCCATAAAATCATATTTTAGGTCCAACGTATTTCCCAGTAGATCATGAGAAAGGCCCCTAACATACAATGATGTAACCGCCATCGAGCTTCATCTCCTGGAGTTTGGTGAGTGTCCAACAAGCGGAAGCATAGCACCGATCCCAATGTAGCAGAGAAAAATCTTTTTTTAGCATCATGAGGTAGAGATGTTTTACAGATGATACCAAGACCAATTAAGAAGAACCAATCATTTCACAAGACAGATTCTTCTCTCATTCTCTGTGGATCTGCTGTTGCTAAATATAGGAAGTGTTGTCTTCCAACCAGAGAACAATAACAATTGAAATGTTCATCTCACGTAATTGCATCGGCGAGAATTTAACCTCTACACACACACGCACACACATATTATACATTATCAAATTATACACACAGACACACACACACACGCCGCCTATCTATCTATCTATCTATCTATCTATCTATCTATCTATCTATCTATCTATCTATCTATCTATCTATCTATCTATCTATCTATCTATCTGTCTGTCTGTCTGTCTGTCTGTCTGTCTGTCTGTCTGTCTGTCTGTCTGTCTGTCTGTCTGTCTGTCTGCAATCTCTATAATTCTTACTTCAATCACTGCTGCTCTCCTCTTATAAAACCTGTCTACTGCTGCCGTTGCTACCGCTACTACTTCTACTGCTGATCCGTCTTCTACAGTTCTTACTGTACTGCACTACAACAGCTGATTCTACTACTGCTGTCGATCCCCCCCTACTACTACTACTACTACTACTACTACTACTACTACTACTACTACTACTACTGAGATGAATATCTCACTTGGTATTCATCTCGCTGTAGTTAGCATTATTTCTGTAGCTACTGCTACTACTGCTATTGCTACTACTACTACTACACTACTACTACTACTACTGACGCCGCCCCTGCTACTACTGCTGTTGTTGTCCTCAGTTCCGAAGGCTTTGTACTTCCTACATGGTTATGGTTTAGCCAGCCTTCATCTTTGTCTAACGCAGTACTATGATCAAAGCCATTCCTGCCATGACCATCCACTCTATATCAGAAACTGCATTCTTTCTCCTGTGTTTAACGCAACAGGGCATGATTTGACTGGAAATTTGGCTGCTCTTTCTAGCAGCTCTAGCGACGATTTAGCAGACCGTGTGTTTCCTTTCTTATTGTGTTTATCAGCTGTTTGTTCACTGCTTCTTTCGTTTGTTCATTGTTCTCGATATTGTTCGATGTTTTTATTGTTCATTAAAGCTCCTTCGTGAATGATCGATGATTTTATCAATCTACAGCTTTCGATATTGTTCACTGTTTGTTTCTGTTTGTTCACCACTTGACGTTGTTCATTGATAAACAACATTTGTTCATTTTATTGTTGGATCTATTCTGTTTGGCCGCTACTTTTCAATTTCTTCAATTTCTGTTCCAATTAACTTCATACTTGGTGTAATGATGTAGTTTTGTATGCTAATCATCGACATAAAATTCATTTTTGCAATAAATCAATAAATAAAAAGTAGCTAGCTTTTAAAGTTTGCAAATCTTGGGTAATATTAGCCAGTCGTAAGCTAGACACATTCATGCCTGTTTCCATAGTAACAAGCCAAGCATAAGAACTATTTTGTCTGCGAGAAAGCACGTGTTAACGACTATAATCTACTCATTGAACTTATCGTGAAATGTGCTAAAAATAACAGCTAAATACACCTTAAATCACTCACCCCCAAATATTTTGCCTTGGTTTTTGCTTAATCGAATGAATTCCTGTGTGTGGAGTATAGGTCGGAAAAGATTTTCTGAAAATTCCAAAAAATGAAAATATTACGAGGGGTTTATATGGCGTAAAGCGGAATTCCGCCAATATTTCATTTGTTTTAAGTTGACAACATTTGCTGTCACACACAAAATAACAGTTTCCAAATCCTGTTGTCTGTCTAGGTAAAAATGATCAAACTTTAAAGAAAACCCCCAGAAAAGATCCTTCTTGCTTGTTGTTTATTGATCTTCAGCGTTCATCGTTGCTCACAGTTGATATCTTGGTTTATTGCTGTTCATTTATACTTAGCGTTCACTATGCTATTCACGCTTGCAAATTGTTTTTGTTATTCACTGTTGTTATTTTACATAAATTACCATTAACTGTCGTTCATGAAATAATTCAATATTTGTTCACCATTTTGTTCGAATTTGCTTTTTGAACTTCATCACCTGTCGTTTAACCCTTCTTTTTACGACAGCTGTTCCTTGATCTTTGTCTTTCATCATGTTCATGGTTGTTCATTTATCGTTAGTGTTAATCCTTGTTAATATTTTGTCAACTTTTGTCTCGCTTGTTCTTCCGTTTACACGAGTGTTTGAAGTTTGACTTTGTTCCCTGGCGATTAATCGTCTGTTCATTGTTCATCTAGCACTTTTATAGTTCACTTCTGTTTAATGGTATTGACTCGTGTTCACCATTATCCACTGTTTTCCACCGGCATATAACATCCATCAATGTGTGTTAACTGTTGTTTCCTGCCACGTGTTTACTGTCGGTCATTTATGCTTGTCTTTAACTGCTTTGAAGTGTTGTTCACGGTGGTTCATCTCTATTCACTGTTGTTCATCGTAGTTAACAAACCAACTGACGTTTAATCAAAAGCACTCCTAACACAACCACTGTCCTCTAATTGTTTATCTACCACTACAATGCCCAATATGTCCTTCTGCTTGGTCGCTTGTGATTTGTGAAAGACTGTTATGTCTTGCACGTTTGGCTGCCATCAACAGCTTCCGTCGCTGTTGTTCTTCTAGTAGTGGCTGTTTGAATATTTTGGTGTTGTTATTTACCTAGTAGTAGTAGAAGTAGTAGTAGTAGTAGTTCAACATAACCAGTTAGTCCCACAGTTAGTAGTAGTAACCATAGAGTTTCTTTCTATTGTTGGCCCAGAGGAACGTGTGTCCAGTCCTTATTGACCATTACAATTCAAGTTGTCAACATACAATCTTACTTCCGGTCACCTGTCTGTCTGTCTGTCCATACCTGGTGATCATAAAACACCATTTGTTCCATTTTAAAAGAAAAGACGAGAATATTATCTTTTACTTGTTTCATTCGTTGGATTACGGCCATGCTGGGGCACGGGCAACGCCTTGAAGTGTTTAGTCGACCAAATGGAGCCCAGGACTTGGTATTAAATCGGGTATTCCATCGGTACCTGATCGAACTGCGAAATTGTGAGGACGTAACCAAACCAACCCCAGTTGTCAAGCGACGCTGAAGCAACAAATACAAAAACATGCATTTATACGCATACATGCACGCATACACACACGCACATGCACGCACACGCACTCACACACCACACACACATACACAAAAACATACTCACGCACTCATTTACGATGAGCTTCCACACAGTTTCCCCTCTAACAATCTAAATCAAAGCATTGGTCTGCCCAGCGATATGGTAGAAGGGTAGGCGCGTGGCTTAGTGGCTAGGGTGTTAGACTGATGACCGGGTGACACGTTGTGTTCTTGAGAAAAACCCTTCATTTCACGTTGCTTCAGTCCACCCAGGGGGCAAAAATGAGTTAATCCTGCGACGGTTCCATCCAGGTGGAGAATATATATGCCATGGAAACCGGGAAACCAGCCCTTATGAGATGATATGACTCCAGAAGGTAACTTGACCCCTTTTCATAGTAGAAAGCACGTGCCCAAAGTGC
>NC_043017.1:15185172-15187672 GCF_006345805.1 Octopus sinensis | reverse complement strand
TGAACCGGTGTATACACAAACTACTAGACTACTGAAATATGCAATGCAGGGGTGCCTACCTGTATACACCTGTGCGTGTATCGATCTTATAAACTTTTACAAGTTTCTCAGCAGCGAGCGAAAGTGAGTTTGGATTGGTGGGTGGGAAGTTATGAATTTGTGAACAAGCAACACACACGCACACACGCACACACACACACACACACACGCACACACACACGCACACACGCACACACGCACACACACACACACACACACGCACACACACACGCACACACGCACACACGCACACACACACACACACACGCACACACACACATGCACACACGCACACACACACACGTAAAAAGACACGCATAAACATACAGAAATATTTGAATAATTCACATACAAAACGCGTGCACAAACATTTTGCTGCTATCGATAATAGTTGCAATATAAATGAATGTATGTATATGAAATGCTCTCTCTCTCTCTCTCTCTCTCTCTCTCTCTCTCTATCGGTATATCTATCGGTATATCTATGTATATGTATCTGCTTTTCCGTGGGTGTTTCCGCATGTATACATGTAAATACATATATTCATATATATTTGTAGATGTATGATACATGTATACATATACACATGCATGTATACCTACATACATACAAATACACACATTGGCACATATATACGTCCACCGATCTATATAACTGTGCAATATTTCAGTTCCATTTCTGATGTTTCGATACATGTTAAGATCCACAATATATTATTGATAACGCTATTATTATTGTTATTCGGAGACCCCCTTCGGTCACGACACAGACCATGGGATTGCACCTAGAAAGTTACCCTCCTAGACACAAGTCCGGGCAAGGTTGTTTATGGAAGACCAGCAGTCGCCCATGCATACCGGCCTCCCCTCTCCACGCCACCAGTGTTATCCAAGGGAAAGACAAAGGTCGATACAGCTTGGCACCTGTGACGTCGCAACTCATTTCTACAGCTGAGTGAACTGGAGCAACGTGAAATAAAGTGCCTTGCTCAAGAACACAACACGCAGCCCGGTCCGGGATTCGAGCTCACAACCTCACGATCGTAAGCTCGACGCTCTAACCACTGAGCCATTGTTATTATTATTATTATTATTATTACCATTATTATCCCCATTCCCACAAATCCAGGCCTTGTGCCAATATTAGAAGGGATTATTACTATCATTTTTATTATTTTCATTATAATTAAGGCTGCAAGCTGGCAGAATCGTTAGCACGGTGGACAAAATGCTAAGCGGTATTTCGCTGGTCGCTACGTTCTGAGTTCAAATTCCGCCAAGATCGACTTTGCTTTTATCCTTTCGAGGTCGATAAATTAAGTACCAGTGAAACACTGGGGTCGATATAATCGACTAGCACCCACCCCACAAATTTGTGCCTCCAGTAGAAAGGATTCTCCGCACAATTTCCGCACCTTGTGCCTATATTTACAAACGATTATTATGAAGGCGTCGAGCTGGCAGGACGGGCAAAATGCTTTGCAACATTTCGTCCGTACTTACGTTCTGAGTTCGAATTCCGCTGAGGTCGACTTTGCCTTCCATCCTTTCGGAGGTCGGTAAAATAAAATGCCAGTTGCATACTGGGTGGGAAGAGGGATGTAATCGACTTGGTACCTCTCCCGCGAGTTAGATGGCCCTGTTCCAAAATTTGAAACTACTACTACTACTACTACTACTACTACTACTACTGCTACTACTACCACTACTACTACTACTACTACTACTGCTCATAATGATATCAATAATGTTAATATCGGTGGCGGAAAAAGGAAGAGCGATGAAAAGAAACAGCTGTGTGTTTATTTGAGTGTATGTGTGTATGCATATTTATGTGTGTGTATTTTGGCGATCCAATGTGTGTGTGTGTGTGTGTGTGTGTGTACTGTCCTTTAACCACACACACACAAACAAGCAGCGCGCGCGCACACACACACACACGTTTATGTGGTTGATAGTAAGACGTATTTTCTATTTCTGTTCTGATTGTTTCGCTGCACCGCTGGCCCTGGTGGTGGTGGTGGGAGGCAAGCTACACTGAAACCAGAGAACCGGCCTGAAGCCATGCAGCACACTGGACTCCCCCGGTTGGCGCCAGCAGACCAAGTGGTTGTGGTGGCATGCACGCTCACCCCTTACATATACCACTCTTTCTGTGTGTGTGTGTGTGTCTTTCCGTGTCTCCTTTGGTGAATTAATGTCCATGGATGGATCGCAAGAAGCTGTTTCAGCGTCCAAAGGTTTATATATACAGGTATAGAGATGCCTTGTTTTACGGGTTTCGGTCATTACACTGTGACCATACTGGGGCAACGCAGTACTTTTATTTTACACAGGAACCCCAGTATATTTATTTAGTTATTAATTTTTGTTTTATTTATTCCCTGTCTTTATTCACTATCTTACGGAGACGTAAACACCCCAACACCGGTTGTCAAACGATGGTGGGGGAGAAACACAC
>NC_043017.1:15172672-15182672 GCF_006345805.1 Octopus sinensis | reverse complement strand
ACGTATATATGCATATATAATTTTTATGTATATTATATATATAGATATATACATGTATATATGTATGTATGTATATATAAATACAGGGTACGATGAGTAAATCGTCAATATTTTATGATTTTAATTTCGCGTATACGAATTGTTTTTGATTTTGTCGACTACACAGTAACGTAGAGTCAGTTGAGCACCGTCTGTGAGAAAACCAGCACCATGACGCAATCCACTCTACCAGAAATTTGGAAACAACATGCTGTACTTCTCGGCATTCGCACCGGAAGCACCAATACGAACATTTCAGAGTATTTAGGTGACAATCTGAGGACAGTGTAGAGCATTCGGAAAGAGTTGGATGAGTCTAATTGTTATTACGGAGGTACGGCAGCTCGGAAAATTCCTGAATTTGTTGGTGCGATCCAGGCCATGATTGACAACGATCACCTCCAAGGCAATCAGGTTCATCGTCAGGGACATTAGAGCCAATTTTTATATCAAGCCATCAAGGACAAGAGGAAAGCCTGGGTTTTGAAGCTTTTGAAGAAACTCAACCGAAAATGCTTTGGTTTTTCTTAGATGAGAGAAATGTCTGCCATGATCAGATGGGTAAAGCGCAGAACAACCGTTGGCTTGCCGTGTCCCCAAAAAATGTACCGAGAGTGATAAAAATCAAACAGCCAATCAACATCATGGAGTTTGGAGTGATCACCAGTGATGTCAACATTATGCCTCCATTCATCTTCCTTCACGGTCCTAGACTCAACACGGAGGCCTACATCAAGTGCCTGGAAGAGGTTGTGCTGCCCTGGGTCAACAGGGTGGCTACTGGAAGACCCTATATCTGGCAACAGGACTCTGCACCATGCCACACAAGCAGGATAACTCAGTAATGGCTGTCAGACAATTTCTTCGACCACATCACCCCTAACATCTGGTTACCTAACTTCCCAGACTGCAACCCCCTTGATTATTATGTGTGGAGCGCAGTTGAGTAAGGGAGCAACAAAACTCCTTTTTAACACCGAAGATGACTGAAAGCAAGGCTTATGGCAGCATTCACCAACTTAAACAAGGAAACCGTCCAGAAGAGTTGCAGGAGATTCCAAAGTCGTGTGGAGGACGTGGTTGAAGCCAATCGCGATTTTATTGAATAAATTTACTCTTCAGAATTTCAAGATATTTAAAAGTAATTTTGGTAAATATATCTGTTAAAATGATATATCAGTGTTATTTTCATTTTTGCGTAATTTAGACGACAATTCATTCGCCGCACCCTATCTATTTATCTATCTATCTATCTATCTATCTATCTATCTATCTATCTATCTATCTATCTATCTATCTATCTATCTATCTATCTATCTATCTATCTACTCATATACAAGTTGTACATCCTATGATGGTGCAATTGTTATTAATGATAATAACAATGATGACAATATATCCTTTCCAGTATAGGCACAAAAGCCTGACATTTTGGCGGAAGTAGGGAAAAATGTCTTGTCGATTTCGCCGACTCCTGTGCTTGACTCTTACTCAACTCCAAAAGAGTTGAGAGGTAAGGTCGACCTCGGCGGAATTCGAACTTAGACCGTAAAGACAGATGAAATCTTGTTGACCATTTTTTTTCCGGCGTAGTAATGATTTTGCCGGCACGCTGCTTTTAATAACGATTTCCTTAAGAAGCATAACGCCAGGAAATTTTCGGTATTTGCATCAGATATCCGGAATCAATTTTTGACTGATTCTTAAAATTTATTTCATCGGTTTCTGAATGATGGAAGACAAAGTTAACCTCAGTGTAATTTGAACTCAGGACCTAAGGATCACAATACATACTGCAAGCCATTTTGTCCTATGCTGACCCCTCTCTTAATCTTCCATAATAAAAGTAATTATGAATTTCTTTATATAAATTATTTCTAGTTAAGGCGCAATAGTAAGGTCAGTAATTTAGTAAAGAAGGGATTCTTCGATTACATCCTCCGTAGTATTTGATTATTACTTGGACACGGACAGGATTTGATCTCTGAACGTTAAGAACGGTAATTTCTTTTTGCGACGTTTAACGGTTCTACCATTTGGATGTTTCGGTTTCTAATTGCTCGATTAACGCAGCCCATGGTGTGAACGTTTCTTATCGATTCCGGGACGATGAAATTGGAAGGCCACACCAGTTGGGCTTGAACTCAAAGCACAGTGGAACATGAACAGGACACTTGAAGATGTTTTCTCAGGCCTTTTTACTGAGTTGGCCACGGCACGGATTGAAATATGATCCTCGTTAACGTGATTTAGTTCTATATTTCATTCAGGAGTTTGTATAAATTTAGTGCCATTTATTTGACCAAATTATGATTACTAACATTCAAAAATCTCGGTTTCAGCACACACACACACACACACACACACATAGAGCATATATATATATATATATATATATATATATATATATATATATATTATATTGTCATATTTCGGAATGGTCATTTTGCCAGTTTAGCCAATAAAAACACACGCACAATATAAATTACATTTGTTGTAAACATCCAGGACAGTTCTATTGTCTGAGAATAACTTCCTTTTTCTCTCCCACATCTCATGGGGATCCTGAAAATTATCATGGGAACCACCTTAACATCTCTGACTAAACATTAAAAACAACAAGAGCAAAAATATATAATCTGCACCGCCTTATGGTACTTATTCAGTGCAAGGAACTGTGACACCCCAATGAAATAAAAGGAGTCCTCCGGTGTCATTTCTGAAGTACAGCTGGGAAGTTGCGAACCTGCGACCATTTCCCCCAGTAGTCTGTTGCTCGACTACTTTTACATCACAGCTACACTTCTCTTCCTTGATGTGTTTGTATTTATTAACAATTAACACTGTCACACAACCGAATCCTAGGCCTTTAGATAACTTCTGTTGATACCCCGCCATCGTTCCTCTTTCAGTCTTGTTAATAGTCCTGCACATCTTTCACACTAGCATCACAAACAGACGGTTGGCTTTCCTAAATTTTCTCTTTTGTTACATACGAACGACACACAATAAAGAAACAGCCGTGAGGTATGTTAGCAGCCACAATCCTCCCAGTTTCTGGTCTGTCAGCAACTTTACATCAAATTATGTCTCCAAGACTGGCGAATATCGTAGAATAACTGGAATGTCCAAGTCGTGTTAGGGCACCAATAGTTTTTATTTCTGATCCAAGACTGATTATAATCGGTCTTGGATCAGAAATGAAAGCTACCGGACATTCCAGTTATTCTTATTTCATAAATAACTCGGGAAAGTCAGGCAACAACAAAAACTCTTCACGAAAATATTAAGTCTAAGAAAAGTAAAACTATCTTTCCTTTTATTTTAGTCTTTCGCCAGTTTTGGTCCCACGACTGCGGCCATGCTATCGCATCATCATATCTAATAATATATGACGTTTAACTTCTCAATTAATTAATGTATATTAATGAGGTTGATGCCTCGCTAGAAATAACAGCCACATCTATTACAGTAATTGTGTGAGTGTGTGTGTGTGTGTGTGTGTATTCACATTCCAAATAACCCACCGTGTGCATGATGGTCACATGATTTCAGGTTGAGTCCCACTGCGTGGCACCTTGGCAAAATGTCTTCTATTATAGTCTTGGGCCGACCAATACTTTGTGATTGAATTTCGTAGATTGAAACTGTGTGGAAGCCCATCCTATATCTCTTTCTCTCTGCCTGTCTGTCTGTTTGTCTCTCTCTCCATATATACACACACATACATAAACATATATATATTTGTGTGTGTGTATACACACAAACACATTTATATATATGTATATATAGATACGTGTGTGCGTGCGTGCGTGGGTGTGTACGTGTGTATACGTGTCTCTGTAATATTTGACAACCGGTGTTGATATATTTCTGTCCCAGTAATTTAGCGTTTCAGCAAGAGGGATCCAAGAGAAATGAGTACCAGACTTTAAAAATTAATCCTGGGGTCGACTTTAAAAATTAATCAAGGCTTCTCTCCGGTGATTGAAACTAGACAAAGATTAAAACTTATATATCTACATACACATATGTAATATAAACGCACGGAAAGAAATATTTACGGATAATAATAACAATGAGTAATAATAATAATAATAATAATAATAATAATAATAATAATAATAATAATAATAATGATAATAAAATAATAATAATAATAATATAATAATAATAATGATATAATAATATAATAATAATAATAATAATAATAATAATAATAATAATAATAATAATAATAATAATAATAATGATATGATAATAATAATAATAATAATAATAATAATGGTTGCCGAAATTTAATGATTGTCGAAAATTTAAAGATGTTGAAGCAGGTAGAGATACAATAGATTACGAATATATATATATATATAGTTATGTGAGTGTATAAAGTGTGCATATAACTGCTGGTAAGCTAGTATGTGTGAGCATGCGTGCGTGTTTGAGTGTGTATATGTGTGTGTACTTAATTTATGCACGTCTCTGTATATATGTGTAATGCGTAGCCGAGCACACTTTACATATATAGACAACACGCGTGCATGTGTATATGCATGCATATGCATGATGTGTGTGCACTTGCAAACGCATGCATCTGTAGATTCACAGAGACGTCACTGCTAGTTTGTATTCATGTATGCATGTTTCCAAGTGCACATGCATGTAAGCGTGCATGTGTGCAAATATGCACAGGGCAAGGACGTGCATCTACAAATGCTCGTATAACTCTTACGTACACGTGTCGATCTTCAAATGAATGCATGCTGTGCGCGCGCGCGCATGTGCATTTCTGCGTGGGAGTGCACCCCTGGTGTGTTGCATCTGTAGATGCACATATGCTCATGTTGTGTGCACGGGAAGATATTTTAAACGTGTGTGTAAAATTGTCCTGTATGCACGTGTTCGTTTCGTGGAGGAGGAACAGAATTCTGACGCATGTGTGCATAGTTCGGCGTGTATATAGAATGTTTGTGTCTGCAATGTGATATGAGTGTACGAGTGTATATTTAGATTGAGAATAATGAACGAATGTGTTTGTGGTTGTTGATATTTGAATGCACAAATGTATATATAATGCGTATATATAGCTGTGTAAAAATGTTTGTGTATATATATATATATATCAATAATAACAAAGGGTAAAAATAATTAATTAAGAAGTAATCAATAACATTCAAGTATTTTGGTTTCTCTGGAAGACCCTTTTTAAAGTAGAAGAAATGGCTAAGATTTTGGCTGCTATTTCTGAACTTCGGTGTGTGGAGAGGCAATCTCTTTGCTGAGCCCTTTTTATTAGTATATATATATATATATATATATATATATATATATATATATATGTATCTATACAAGCATTTGTATAAGCAGATGCATATATATATATATATATATATATATATATATATATATATATATATATATATATATACACACACGCACGTGTGTTATTTGTCCATATTTGTATAAATAAACATGATTCGGCGCAGAACGGGTGAGATTCCAGTCACATGGATGCTATTCTGGATGAATGTATATTTAGAAAACGTATTAAAATACTTATGTGGAGTGTAATGAATATATATATGGGTGTATATAAATACACACACACATAAATTTGTATGTTTATATATATACATATGTGTGTGTGTGTGTACAAGTACACAGACATTGACTTACAAATCTTTAATCCAGTTGGTGGCATATTATGGTTGCAAAACGAAATGCTGTAGCCTGACCTGCAATTAAGAAATATATGATGTGCGTGCGTGTATGTGTGTGTGTGTGTGTGTGTGTGTGGTGTGTGTGTTGTGTGTGTGCGAGTATGTGTGTGTGTGTATATGGGCGTTCATCAACGTATAACTATTCTATGTATGTCTCTAATTGTTTAGATATATATTCACGTGAATATATACGTGTATGAATGTTTGTGTGTATAATTACATGGATATATGTATATAAGATATGCAAGTGCACACCCACACACTCATACATCTATACGTATATATGTATACGCACGTATAGGCCTGCGTATATGTTTTCAGTGTGAATAATGATCCAATCTATATGTGATCCATCAAGCCACTAATTTTATTACTGCTATATACATGCATATATATATATATATATATATATAATATATTATACCGGAGTAAACACATAAATGTGAAACAAGGTGGAAAAAAGAGTACTCAAATACCAGTGGTAGAGTAATATGCTTTATTTAAAGCAGCAGAAAATTCTAACAAAACCTGTTACTCTGAGTTTCACGTTGCCGTTCATCGGACAGTTTTTGCTAGAATAACTGTCCGATGACGGCAACGTGAAACTCAGAGTAACAGGTTTTGTAGAATTTTCTGCTGCTTTAAATAAAGTATATATATATATATATATATATATATATATTATATATATACACACATGCTGAAGCATAAACATTCACTCACACACACACACATTTACATGCATACACACATAATGCATACATGTGACCTGATGGTTACGGTGTTATATTCACGATCCAGAGATCGTGGTTTCGAATCCCAGTTCGGTCGAACATTGGTTCCTTCAGCAAAACTCTTCATTTCACACCGTTCCAGTCCACTTACCTGCAAACGAGTCACCCTGTAATGGACTGGCGTTCAAGAAGAATTTCGGGCCTGCCCTCCTAACCAGTGGCAGCATTCAAAGAGCTTCAATACTGCGAAGAAGTGCACCGTGGCCAGCGGTGCATAACAACACCGGGTTGTCTCGTCGATGCAATGATAAATCCATTCATGGAAACGTATGGATATTCGGTCCCTTCTGATGTTATTCGTCCTGTTATGCAGGATTACCGCCTGAACCAACTTATATACAGACACTCAAAGATCATCATATACACTTGCTTATATATATACATATGTATACACCCACATTCACACACATACATACAACCCCCGATATATATATATATATATAAATAATATATATTATATTATATTATACATATGCCGTGTGTGTGTATTTAAAAATTGACTCTTCAAATTTATTATACAGTTATTGTTATACTATGAGTCTTTCATAGTAGCTTTCTCTCGGTAACTTCGAAAGCCTTTGTGGTTTGTTTACAAATATTATATATATATATATATATATATATAATCGTGGCACACCGTCAGTTCCGATGGCCATTGTTTCAGTTGATCCGATCAACGGAACAGCCTGCTGGTCGTGTTAACGTGCAAGTGGCTGAGTACTCCACAGACACGTGTAGCCATAACATAATTCTCGGGGAGATTCAGCATGACAAAGAATTGAAATGCAGCAGAAACTGGTAGGAAGAAAGTTGTAAAAGAGTACAGCAGGGTTCGCCACCATCCATTGCCGCAGAGTCGTGGAGCTTTAGGTATTTTCCGTCAATAAACACTCACAAAGCTGGAAACCACGATCCTACGACCGCGAATCCGCTGCCCTAACCACTATATAAATATAAATATATATATATATATACATGTGTGTGTGTGTGTGTGTGTGTGTGTGTGTGTGTATGTACATACGCATTCAAACTTTCATATATACACAAATAGCTATAGAAACACAGACACACGTATGTATATGTACATGAAAACAAACACTTAGACGTGCATGCATACACACATATAATATACACACATATAATATACACAAGCATGCGCACACACATGACGACCAAGTTGATGCCAACACACCAAAGAGTGTCGTTTCTTTCTTGGAGACAGTATTTTCTCTGTTGATGAGAAATTTTGCGACTATAATCAGAACACACGCACACACACACACGCACAAACACACACGCGCACAAACACACACACACACACACACACACACATCTAGGTATGGATAACAAAGACGGATGTGTGTATGGCTGTATGGATGTGGCAAGCAAGCAGGTAACATTGGTACTACTTGTTAATATTTGTCGCGATACAATAGGCTGTTGTGCAACGTCTTCGGCTGCGCCCGCTGCGCACCGGCAGCGGCAGCTGCTTAGCATCCAGTCGACGAGCCCGTCCAATGCTCTAATACTGCTGCTTCTATGCAGTAGCAGCGCAGCTGGAGTGCAGTAGGAGTTTCTCTCCACTTTGACTTTCAATATTACTTCATTTGTCTGTCAACGTCTTCTTCTGTACATCTGCGCACACGGGCACACACGCACACTCTCATCTACTCTCGTATTTATGATTCTGGTTATTCACATGATTCTACTAATGTATATATATATATATACATATACATGCGAATATAAATTTATGCATACAGATATTTAGCATATATGCATACATACTTTATATTATATATATATATATATATATATATATATATATATATATAGTGTTTGTGTGTGTATGTGCATATGTGCGCGCACGTGTGTGTGTATGTGTATACATGCACGCACGTGTGTGTATGTTTGTGTGTGTGTGTGCAATGTAAATAAAGCCGAATATATTTTCAGCACCCAAGGGACACAACTCCCAGTATGTTTCAGTTTAATTATAAACTCATCAGTAAAGCATAAGTATCTTCGTAATTACTGAAGAAATGATGGGGAAAATTGCTAAATAAACGTACCATAACGAATGCTTTCGCTTGCAGAAAAATAAAACTGCTTAAGTAAGGATTATCTTAGACACACCCACTGCAAGGAAAGTCAACAATGGAATTTGTGATAACAGTATTGATATATAAATCATTAAATGCTTTAAGGGAAATGTTTATATGATGAGGATGAAAAAAGAAAATATATTTGAATGAATAATATTGTAATTATTTCTACAAATATGGGAGATAACTCCAGATTTGTTTCGGTTTTATTGTAACTTCATCAGCTAACCAAAGACCCCCCCACCTTGATAGCTTGATAACAATAACCAGTATATTCGGTGGGTCCCCTTCGTGACCAAATGTAACCCCTGCTTGCCTTCGTTTATAAAAGGGCACACTACTTCTGCTTGACGGTATATTTCAGTGTCACACTTTCATTAAAATATGTTCTAGACTAAACGATAGACAGGCAAAATCGATGCAGAAAATAACGTTTGATCTAAAGAGGATGTGAGGAATACTTTCCCAACAAAACTACCAAATAACAAAGGTGCCCAATGAGAGATGTATAAGGTAGGTATGGTCGTGCGATTAAGGAGCTTGCTTTCCAAACTACATGATTCTGGGTCCAATCTGACTGTGCAACAGCCTGGGCAAGAATCTTCTGCTTTAGCCTTGGACTGATCAATGCTTTGTGAGTGGATTTGGTCGATGGAAACTAGAAGAAGCCCGTCGTATATATATACACACACACTCACACATATATGTATGTATGCGCGTGTGTATCTTTGTGTGTCTGTCTCCCATCATTGCTTGACAACCGGTGTTGGTGTGTTTACTTTTCTGTAATTTAGCGATTCGGCTAAAGAGACCGATAAAATAAGTGCCAGGTTTAATAATAAAAGTAATAAAAAGTACGCAGTTGAATGAATGAAACGAGTAAAAGATAAGAGATATATGTTAGTGCGTTGTGTGTGTGGGGGGTGTTTGTATTTCTTCCCCACCATCGTTTACGAAATGATGTTGGTCTGCTGACGTTCCAGTAACCTAGCGGTTCGGCACGAGAGACCGCCAGTATAAGTAGCAGCCTTAAATGCAAGTACAGAAGTCGCTTTGTTCGACCAAATGCTGCAAGTCACTGAAATAATTAACAAAGACCCAGGATGGTAATTGGTCTACGAAAAGAGTCAAAATGTTTGATACAGAGACAAACCTCTTTTCTGGGTCGAAGCCCTGATTTCCTATTTCTTACTCAGGGAACACTGTTTTAGTGATTGTCGTTATTCTATTCTATTCTCTCTCTCTCTCTCTCTCTCTCTCTCTCTCTCCTCTCTCTCTCTCTCTGTCCTCATTGAGGTTATCAGATGTCAAACAACACCATCTGGTCAACTAATATTTCTTA
>NC_043017.1:15165172-15167672 GCF_006345805.1 Octopus sinensis | reverse complement strand
TTTGTGTTTGTATTGGGCGAATCTTCCAACCCATACAAATGGCAACATTTCCCTCATTAGAGGTAAATTAAGCGATTAAAATATTTTGAAAATAGTTTTAAAATATTATCTATTTACAGAGAATTGGAATATATATATCTTGTTTAAACGTTTTCTGCTCAAAAGATATCTGTTAATCGGTATTGTTCTCAGCTTAATACATGCCGGAATAAATTATTGTTTCGACCAGGAAATCCTGAGTAGTTGTATAAAAAAGCTTTGTGATTTTTTGTTATAAAATTATTAACGTACACATGTATAATACAAACATACAGACAGACAAACAGACAGACTGACACACACACACACACACACACACACACACACACACACACATAGCTAGGCAGGTAAGTACGAGCCACGGATCCAAGGGCTAGGAAGTTATTAAGCTCAGCGCACGTATGCAATTAGCATACATGACAAAAAGTGAACAATATACGATAAAACAAGTTTATTTCACATCGTAAGTTAAAACACTTTATCCAGTATTGAAATTAAATGGAATTTCTTTAAGCTGACATTTACCATACTACTCACATTTTAGCATATATATATATATATATATATATATATATAATAGATATATATATTATATATATAAATGTATGTAAGCATATATATATATATATTGAAACTTCGACGTCTGGCAGCTGACACCCATAAAATTATTAACCATCTTACAAATAATACCCTGAGCACCTTTTCAAACTCCACCTGTCTAACACCCGTGGACATGTTTACAAACTCAGAAAACAGCACAGCTCCCATGACTTTCGGAAACATTTTTTTCACGCTGAGAGTTGCTGAAGCATGGAACAAACTGCCGGCATCAGTTGTTAGTTGCTGGAGCACTGCATCCTTCAAAATTCCCAACACTACACCTGATTTTCTCCCCTTCATTCACACACAAGCATGTATCTGACTCATACACTGTTCGCTTTCCAGACATTTGTACATTACTGCATATGCTTTATACGCACTTTCTGACAAGTTGTGGTGCATTGTATACAATAATTTCATTATTATTTATTATTATTATTATTATATTATTATTATTATTATTATTATTATTATTATTATTATTATTATTATTATTATTATTATTATTATGATTATTATTATCATTATATTAGACGGTGAACAGGTGTGGTCATCTTTTGTCAGACGCGACTTTCCGCAGCTCGTACCCTTTCACAGAGTTGCAGTCTTGGATCAAACGCAGACCGAGAAAGAGCGCTTGGCACCTCGAGTGCCGTCAAGCTCTCTCCGCCCTGCACCAGGCGGGAAATGCGATCGGCAGTGGTTCCACTCTAGCTTTCTATAGAGGGTTAGTGAAAGAAAAGTGCGACGACGTTCTCGGGGAAACTCCAGGCGTTGACGATAACGAGCTAAACAGTCTGTTCGGGAGAACTTTCGGGCCGGGGCCAATGGATAATTTCCAAAAGTCCCTCGCCTGGCAGTGCTACCGAGGGTCTCTGCCTGTTCGGGATAAACTCTACCGGCACGGAAGTGCCGTCAGACGGGCCTGCCCGAGATGCGCCCAGGACGACGAAACCGTTCTGCACGCACTCGTCCAGTGCCCGAGTATTGCTGAACTATGGGTTTATGTCAAACAACTAGTGTCGCGTATAGGACGGATCCGGCTATCAGCTGAATCCATAGTGAGGATTGCCCCGCCGACCTCCTTTAACAAGGAGGGAAAGGCCGTTTTCCTGTGTCTAGTGGCTGTAGCGAAAGATGTGGTATGGTGGACCCGTTTGAAAGGGCTAAGATCAGACACTTTCCTCTTTGGCCAAGGCCTCATCAACTTTTTCAAGTTTCACTTGAAAATGAAGATGAGGTTAGAGAGGAGAGTGCTGTCTGATGGCAAATTTTCTGAAAGGTGGGTGAATTGTGCAAGAATGGCCAGTATAAATGGACCAATTCTGAAGTTTCGCCTGTAATTGAAAAAGGTATTATAAAAGGAGAAAGGGGCTCTCTACCCCTCTTTTGACTAGGCTCCCGCGGCTTTTATGGGTTTTTTCACGTGAGACCTTTTCTTTTTTCGAAGCGTCTCCTCTATTGGGAGTTTTGTAAATTGTTGAATTTTTTTCGTTGTTATAAAGCTTGTTTACACGGACTTTTTTCTTTCGAAAAACGGACAAGACCTTTTGTAACCTTTCGCCCTGTTTTGTCCCTTTATCTTTTCCAATCATGTTTGTCAGCCCTTGTGGCCAATAAAAGAATTAATTATTATTATTATTATATACATATATATATATATATATATATATATGAGTGTGTGTGTGTGTATATATATATCAATGTATGTAAGCATCTATATATAAGCATACACATACATACACACACACGCACACATATATATATAACCATCTAGAAAATGTAACACAACCACCCTAACTGATGTTCTGACTATTCCTCTAATACACTTAAGAGGACTTTTCATTTATTTTTCGGCCGC
>NC_043017.1:15153528-15155072 GCF_006345805.1 Octopus sinensis | reverse complement strand
ATGTATGTATGTATGTATGTATGTGTGTATGTAAGCATGTATGTATGTATATATGTATGTATGTATGTGTGTATGTATGTTTGTATGTATGTGTGTATGTATGTGTGTATGTATGTATGTATGTAAGCATGTATGTGTGTGCATGCATGTGTGGGTGTGTGTGCGGGTTGTTTCAATTCCAAATTAGAACAGAGTGAGCTCAGTGTTAGTCAGTGTGTAGAAAATTCGCATTTATTGTTAAAATATAAATTTTGTTTGCTGTTTAGGGATGTTTCGGAAAACGTGCTTCTTCGAGCAGCGGGGAAAACGGACCAAGACAAAAGTTCTTCAAACTCTGAGCGAGACAAACTACACAAGCAATGCATAATAAGGGATGGGTGCGAAACGGTGTCGGTCCAATTTTGTGAGGAGGAAATGATTTGAATTTGGGAGAGAGTGAGTTCTGATGTGGATAGAGAATGATTACAAGAAGCAGGGAAGAAGATTATTCCAGGAACAATCAGGAATATTTTTGGTAAATTTCAAATATGGATGGAGGAGGAATTTTATTGGCTTGATTGGAAATTGCTTGACAGCTGATCAGAAATATTATTGGTATTAATTTCAAACGCACATACGCACACGCACGCGCTCGTGCACTCACACACACACACACACACACACACACACACACACACACATACAGCTCACGCAAAAGCAGAATATAAAATCAGAGTTTATTCTTAGTCTTAGAAAACAAACTTATTTCGGGCGGCACAATCACACAAACACTGTAAATTTGGTCGTTTCTCCACAGGAAATTATCTTCTATCGTTTTCTTGTTTTAGTCATTGAACTACGGTCATGCTGGGGCACAGACTTGAAGTGTTTAGTCGAATAAGTTGACCCCAATACTTATTCCATTGTTCACTTATTACCGCTAAATCACGCGGTATGGTCAGACGGTATCTGTAGCAGAAGATACTTGACCAAGGTGCCACGCAGTGGCATTCAACACGAAAAGAAACCACTTAGTCACAAATCGAACTCCGTATCCACACAATCACGCCGATGCCTGATGTTCATGATTTTACGATGAGTCGAGGCTACGAAATGGCTCTAACAATAATGGTTTCTAATTCTGTCCCATCATAAAAAGGCAATATGCATCACCCTCCCTCAGAGTAAGCCTACGTGGAGGTGCGTGGCTTAGCGGTTAAGGGGTGAGGGACTCGTGATCGTAAGATTGTGGTTTCGATTCCTGGACCGCGTGACGCATTGTGTTCTTGAGCAAAACCCTTTATTTCACATTGCTCCAGCTGGCAGAAATGCGTTATCCTGCGACGAATCAGCATTCTATCCAAGTGGAGAATATATATACACCATGGAAAACGGGAAACCGGTCCTTTATGAGTCGGTATTACTCGAAAAGCTAACGTTACCTTTTTACTTTTTTTTATAGGAAGTCTACCGTTCATAAATACACAAGCAAAAACAAAGATACAAACACTTATGTCCTTATTTACCTCTGCTGCTTAAATACATGCTACAAGCGTTGAAATATT
>NC_043017.1:15141028-15143528 GCF_006345805.1 Octopus sinensis | reverse complement strand
TATAATGTAGAAAACCCTGTCTCGCGAGAAGATATGACTGAGGAAGAGAGAAACCCCAGGAGACTCGAGAATTGAGATGGCAGCTAGGAGAGTCAAACAAAGTTTGTCTCCGCCGTCATCAGAACATTGGGTTCAATACCATTTAAAAATACCCAAATCGTCATTACTTGGAACTGCACTTATGTTGCGTAAAGAACCGTCAGTCTGAGGTGGTTGTTGTGACATGACAGAAAGTGCAAACCACGGCAGACACAATATCTTCAATCAACGACATTACGATATCGCACACTGTGCGACGTCCTGCTATTACTGTTGTAATAATAATGACAACAATAATAATACCAAGAAGGAGAAGCAGAAGAAGAACAACAACAACAATAACGACAGCTATAATCACAAACATTTATTCTACTTCAGTGAAGTGACTGACATTGTGCTTAGCATATTAAATAATTAGAAAGGAGACAACTGAAGCAATTTATTTCATTTGCAAAATCTCTTTTTCATTCATCAAAGTTATAAATTATCTTCTTGATCCCTCCTCCCCTCACTTACTCTCTCTCTCTCCCTCTTTCTCCCCCTCCATCTCTCCCCTGTGTCTCTCTCTAGAACCAATTCCTCGAAAAAATTTTCGCTTTACATCCCAGGTGTATCTTTGTGTATTCGGATCTTTACCTCTGTCGGAGACATTCTGAAACCACTAAAATATAACGTGTATTCTCTTTCATTCTCGGTCTTCTTGCAATCACTCTAAAAATGGCACAATTCAAAGGAAATATTTTAATATTTATAGTTGATGAAAAAATATATCTAACCGAATCCAAATAATCATGGATATTTAATTTTTTAATATTATTTCCCATGGTTTAGAAGAAAACTTTTAAAATTTATTATAATTGAAATAAGAATAAGTGATATTTATGCCTTTCCCAAGAGTATTAACGTAAGATAAGAATAAAATGTTCTTCAGCAGAAGACAGCAATCTCTTCATCAAGATGTAAACACTGCCGTTGGTGGGAGCGACCAGGGTAAAAACCACGATGTATTATCACGAGAGTTTTATCATGGGAGTGAGTTCCTTTATTCTATGACTCCGGTTAATATTCTTCTATAATATACACAAACACACTGGGACACGATACTCTACAAACATTTCGATACAGATTATTTAATTTGTCTGAGATTACGGAAAGAAAATGAATGGGTTTTATTAATGTAGTTCTTATATTATTTGGCGATTTTCCCCTGGTGTGTGTCACAACACAGAAATATAAAACCAATAGAAAAAGATTTATTAACTTAATATAGATCTTTCCTCCTAATGATTCATACACATCACAATTTGCTGAATTTTCTATCACGGAACGGTACATTTTAACGTATGTATATGTATGTATGTATGTATGTATGTATGTATGTATGTATGTATGTATGTATGTATGTATGTATGTATGTATGCATGCATGCATGTATGTATGTGTGTGTGTGTATGTATGTATGTATGTATGTATGTATGTATGTATGTATGTATGTATGTATGTATGTATGTATGCATGCATGCATGTATGTATGTGTGTGTGTGTATGTATGTGTGTATGTATGTATGTATGTATGTATGTCAGGTAACTTTCGAGTGCTACTGGTAACATGTAACCAAGTACAACCTGTTGCAAGGTCGGGTCGTCGGCGACTAAACCGGCAACTCCATCAAGCTTGCTTGGTAAGGAGGGTGATTATTGGACACCCTGCAGAATGAAATACAAAATCCGTCAAAGGGGGGGGAGGAACTCTTGAGAGTCAACGGCCATCCAGTAAATGGCTTAAGGCTGTATCATGCGCGGGGACATAGAAATAATCGGACTGAATACCCGATCGCGCGGTTAAACCTTTGGGAGTGAAGGACTCCTAGCCTCTGTTAGGGCATCCTTCTAGGAGAAGGTAACTCAGGTAACTGGGATAACTCCGACATAAAACCTGCGGCTCAGTGGTTACCGATGATGTTGACTTGTTCTTCTTTTCGGTTATGGCTGCTGTTGCTTAGTGAGTAGGACTGACTCAGTGCACAGCCTTTCCTCACTTAAAACTAAATCTTCTTGCACAGGCATTGCACGATAACAACATTGATTAAGCTTCGTGCAATGGCCACACTTGATAACGAGAGTGCAGCCACCATGTATGTACGTGTTTGTGTGTATGTGTGTGTGTTAAAATAATATCATCCATATTAACATCTAATCTCCATTTACGTAATTATGAATTTTTTGAATTCTGTTTAATTAGTTAAATCATATAATTTATATATATAATGCATATATACATGTATGAATACATATATATACATATAATCTATACATACACAGTGAGCACATTATATATATATACACACACAGTAATCCCTCGACTATCGCGGGTGTTACGTTCCCAAATCCCCCGCGATAGGCGAAAATACGCGAAGTAGAAACGGGTCTGTACTGTATATTTTATTATAATTACTTTTAT
>NC_043017.1:15133528-15136028 GCF_006345805.1 Octopus sinensis | reverse complement strand
TGGAGTACTTTGAAAAATTCTTAGGTAAACTCTAATTGAAGAAATTGTGTGAGGAGTAAATCGTTATGTATTTATTTGTTTCTGTTTGCTGTGTTTTTTTTATTTTTTGAGTAGTGGTTTAAATACTTTCAGTTTAGTCTTCCTCAAATCACTCTGTCGCTATTTACTTTCATTTTATTCGTTGCACACTGTGTGTGTGCGTGTGCGTGTGGTGTAAACCACATTAAGAAAAGCATTTGACATACCACCAGAATGTGAGTTTCTGTAAATTTTGCTTAATTGGAGTTTAAATTTAAAAACTGGACCTGGCATGACCCGATGCATTCTACTCTTAAAAATGCTAGGTAAATTGTAATTGAAGAAATCCTATATTGTAGATTTCTATAAGTTACAAAGGGAGGCAGATAAAATCTGCCTTTATAATAAGAGATATATATGTGTATATTATATAATATATATAATATATATATATTATATATATATATATATATATATATTACTCTTTTACTCTTTTACTTGTTTCAGTCATTTGACTGCGGCCATGCTGGAGCACCACCTTTTAGTACTTATTCTATCGGTCTCTTTTTGCCGAACCGCTAAGTGACGGGGACCTAAACACACCAGCATCGGTTGTCAAGCAATGCTAGGGGGACAAACACAGACACACAAACACACGCATACATATATATATACATATATACGACAGGCTTCTTTCAGTTTCCGTCTACCAAATCACTACAAGGCATTGGTCGGCCGGGGCTATAACAGAAGACACTTGCCCAAGATGCCACGCAGTGGGACTGAACCCGCAACCGTGTGGTTGGTTAGCAAGCTACTTACCACACAGCCACTCCTGCGCCTATATATATATATATATATATATAATATATATAATTAGACAAAATGAGATAACAAAGCCAAGGCTATGAGTTTGCAGGATATTTATAAAGAAAAAGATATAGATATGATCTTACAGCTGTTTCTGGAATATTATGGATATCCCTTCATCAGAGATGTTGTGAGATACTTATTTAGAGGTAAGTATTTGATTTCGAAATAAGGAATTATTATGGAAAAGGCTGAAATAAGGAATATAGAAGGAAATATGAGAATGAAAGTAGAAATAGAATATAAAATATATAAAGATATTGTAGTTGCAGTTCCATTATATACACAAGCACACACACACACACACATACACACACACACACACATACACACACACACACACACACACACACACACACTCACACCACACACACGCACATACACACACACACATTGAATTTGATTATGGGAAATATTTTGAATATGCAAATAAAGGTCCTATTATGCCGGCCACAATCTAATGAGATAAACGCCCTTCTGTTAAACATTCACTGATATTTTATCACCTGAAGAAATGAATCTATGAAGATGATCAACCCGATGCCTACGGATACTACGGACTACACTGTAACCGTCCTATTAATACGGTCCGTCATCTGAAGAGACATACTATTGGTGGAAACGTGCATAGCTATACATTAAATGTTTCCAAATGCCATCTAAGGATTATATATATGTATATGTATATGTATGTATCGGACCCGCTAGCAAGGACCTTGAACTAAGACTGAGAAAAGAAAAATAAAGAAGGTAATGTTGGCACCTGCAGCGAGCGAATATTATGTCTTGGCCGGGATCATAGCAAACGCTACAAGATTGGGTTCTGTGTTGTTGAGAGATGGTTACCGACATATAGAAATACATCTACGCATTCAGAAAACATGTATAATATTCAGGAAGCTTGAAAAGAGAATCTAGGCCAGGGTGTCTCAACCATTTTTTTTATCTATGGACCCCTTTGACTATTATTTTGCTCTGGTGGACACCCTTAGCTATTTGATGGTTAAAACTAGTTTTATAGAAACTTTTTTGAAAATTCCTATTCTGTTTTTCACCACATTAACCTGTGCTGGTTGAACTATGTCGTCAGACGTTCGAGACAGGAACCAACTGTTTCTTGCTATACATACCAATACATACAGCTAAAACAAATTTCTTTCAGGGGCCTTTAAAACTCTATTGTAGGCAATTTACTATTTTATTCCGTGGACCCCACAAAACCTTTATGGAATCTCAGGGGTCACATGACTCTCGGATGGAGAATTTTGGGAATATCTTACTGTGTCATTGATAGATTGGATTTGGAGAATCTGCGCCAGATTCTTTTGCTGTCTTTTGCTGGTTTTTGTGCACATTTCTTGGTACATAATCTAATGCATCCATGATGATAGATTCGAATGAGCGCACAAGAGCAGTATGTTCCACACTAATTCCCCACAAATGTTCTCCTGGACTTTTCATTGTCCTCCATTCACATTTGCTGGGCAGCAGCTGACCTCTACATCAGTGCAGGATGTTTCTTCCCCTGTCCCACAGAACAATATCAGGTCTGTTATGTTTGCAGCAAATTGAATGATTTCTTTGGGTCATTCTATTAGTATTCCTTGTTTTT
>NC_043017.1:15123528-15131028 GCF_006345805.1 Octopus sinensis | reverse complement strand
TGCTTGTCTTCGTGTGGCCCTAAGCCTTTATTCTGTTTATTGTTTTGTGCCCCGTCCGTCCCCTAACGGTCCTCGTCTCGAGCCCGTTTCGTCTTGTTATGTTTAGGTCCCATTTCCGGCAAGTTTCTTGTCGGTGCCTGCAGAGTAGAAGCAACATTATCGATAATGGCTGAAGTGGCGTTTGACTCCTTTGGCCAGAAACTGATGAAGAACTTGTGACCTTCTGTTTTCTTTACCACACGATTTTTTTTTAATGTATACAGGTAGGTCATATTTTTCCGTTTGTTGTTTCTTTAATTAATCCTGAACAGATATGTATACTATATATATATATATAATATATATATATATATATATATATATATATATATATATATATATATATATATATATATATATATATATATATTCATAACAACCTGAAAATTGGAGTGAATGGTATTAAACTTATACCATGGTTTACAATCATATCGTTAACGTGTAACAAATCAAATTTCATTCATGAACACAAACAGTTATGAAGTCGTGATCGTTATGTAACATACTTTCTATGAGAACCGTCTCAGAGCCATTTTGTCTTAATCGAAAGAACGAATGTAACAGTTGACATCAGATATTTCCCTTAAATAATACATCCACAGAATGGTTTCGAGTGACTTCATTGATGATGTTTCTCGTTATTAGAAGACGTCCGTTTTCTTAATTCAGACGAATTTGAAGAGGAATTCAGTGTTTTGTTCTTTGCCCATTGTTACGAAGGGATTTATATGTTGGTAAGTACCAACACGTGAAAGAATGCACAGTAAGTCCCTGCAACTCATTTCGACACCTTCTTGACTAGATATCGGAATGGACGGGTAGTGGGAATTCAAAATTATATGTTTCTGTATGGTTAAGAATTTTCAGAAATTCTTTAAGACGATGTAGTCTAAGATATACGCGCGTGTAACAACAATTGTGCCATCTTAATGCTGGTGCAAAACGCCTTTGTGTGTCGCACCTCAAAATGTATAAAAGTCTGCTAGTTGTTAGCGGAAATAATTTCTGTCTTCGAAGAGCAAGGCCAGGTTTGTAGCTTTTGTGGTATTTTGGCTCTGGTGACCATGTATGCGCAACTGTAAGTCCTAGCATTTAGGAATCCAACATCGTTTCGAGTTGTGTTGCGCTCTGTTATGTGGCTGAGTTAGTGATGTCTGTAGAGAGTTCGATAAGGATTAGACATTTCTTCATATGTTCAAACGTAGTCTTTTTCATACTATAAATTTCTTTACAAAATGTTTCCCCCATAAACATACAGAAAAACATACATAGACGCACAAAAACAAACAACGAGACACATACATTTATATATAAACGGTAAACGATTGTGAAATGCGAAAACATTAAAGAAACCACTTAGATGAATAAAGGAATAAAATCAAGTTTCAATTTTAGATAACTTAGTATTTTTCTTAGTTTAATTATACATAAGTATTGGTATACACACACACACACTCATACACAAGAGCGTACAAATATACGTACATATATTTAGTACATATATAGGTGTGTGCATGTGTATATATGTATGTGAGTGTTCATGCATATTTGTATGTGTATATATGTATACGCACACACATATAAATATATCTATGTATGTGTGTATGCTTTATATTCAAATACATATACATTTATTGGAAAATAAATAAAATACATATATATTCATATATTCAATAACATATGTATATATATATATATACATACAAACATATATATATATATGTGTGTGTGTGTGTGCATGCGTGCATGTGTATGTATATATATATATATATGTGTGTTTGTGTATATATATATATGTATATCGATATATATATATATATATATATATATATATATATATGTATATATAGTAAATATATATATATATATATGTTTACATATATGCCTATATATATGTGTGTGTGTAGAGAGAGAGAGGGGAGAGAGAGAGAGAGAGCTATCGTGGTCTAGTGTGCATATAAAGTAAAGTGAATATTTCTAAAATTATCATGAAGTTAATTGGATTTTAAAGACGGCATCGCTTTATTAGAAACGAAATGTGGAGGGAGGGTGGGAATGGGGACGAAGTTGAATTAAAGGAAACGTGTGTGGTTGGGTGTGTGAGTGTGGATAGGCATGTATGGAGACGCAAAGAGATTATGTAACATAATATATATATAAACGTATATATATATATATATATAATACACATACACGCACATATATATATATGTGAATATATATGCACACACAAAAATACATTGTTTTATGCATAAATTTACACACACACACATGTATGTACATACATTAACACATTGGGTCACACCCACTCATTCATATATGAATATACAAATACATATAGAGAGATAGGGAAATGATAGATTTATAGACAGATAGACTTACAAATAGATAGATAGATAGATAGATAGATAGATAGATAGATAGATAGATAGATAGATAGATAGATAGATAGATAGATAGATAGATAGATACAACCAAACATACATACATACATAGATACATACATACATATCATATATGTATGCTTATGCCTCTCCAAATACCTACCTACCAACATACATTCATGTAGACACACACGCATATAAATAGGCACATGTATACACGCATCCGTATGTACATATATTAAAAAAGAGAGAGGGAGAGAGAGAGAGAAAAGAAGGAAGGAAAGAAAAACAGAAGGAAAGAAAGAAAGAAAAAAGTAAAGACGAGTGTAAGTGTGAGGTTGAGAGAAGTAAATAGAGAGACGTGCACATAATCCACTTTGTTGTCAAAGTCGGGGTGGACATAGAAGCGGTGAAGAAAGAAGCCGGATGATAGCAAGTGGTTTGTGAATGACACTAGTAAATGGTTGATGTAAAATTTGTCGGTTAATTACGTCTACTTAACCAGAAAATATAGATTGGAAATCATCTGTCTGTTCTGAGATCAAAGAACGTCAAAGATATCTTTGCTCCAAGACAATTCCTTGACATATTCTTTAGTTTAGCTTTGATTTTAATGAGATTTTTGTTTTTGGAATAATTTCTTTGTCATTTCGATAGCAGTAACATCATTGAAATTTTTATAGCATTCGTAGAAATTTGGGATTAGCAGTATGAGCTCTAAGTCCACCGAGGGCTTTCATTCTTCCAGGCACCAACGTAATATAAAAGCCAATGATGTATTTTGTCGTATTTTTAATGAATCCTATAAATTAGCCTAAAAAACTGTCAAGCCCACAGTGATGAGAGACAAAATGACCCTCGCCGGGATTTGAACTCAAAGCGTAGAGAGCCCGAGGGAAAACTTGCTTTACGTTCTGACTTCAAATCCTGTCGGAGTCAACTTTGCCACCATCACTCCAAGGTCGATAAAATAAGTATCGGTTGAGCACTGGGGTGGACGTCATCTACCAGCCCTTTCCGCCAAGATTTTAGTCCTTGTGGCCTATAGTAGAAAGGTGATTATTATTATTATTATTATTATATTATTATTATTATTATTATTATTATTATTATATTATTATTATTATTGACTCTCATAGAATGAAGCTTGTTTATGATTTTGTTCTGAAAAACCATTACATTTCAAGCAGAACGAAGTTAAATTTTCATTGGATTACTGCAAAAAGCATTGCAGCTGGCTAAAGAAATGCTGTCCTTGATACTCGAAGGTAGACAACACCAAAAAAAAAAAAAAGGTTCGTTGCACCGGAAACGTTTAAATTATAAATTCCTCATATTGCTTTTTCCACATCTCTAATGGATACCAGACGTAACAATGCCAGACGATAAAAGACTAAAACGGCTGAAAGAAGGAACAGAATAAAAAAAAAAAAACTAAACTAAATGAAGAGGAATAAGAAATGAGCAGTTTGAGGAAGATTTGACTGAAGAGATTATTCCAAAGAAACAAATAAGCAACAGTATCAACAATAACAGCAACAACAACACTAGCAGGAACGTCTCTCACACGGTTCCAAATACTCCGGTTCGTTTCTATAATGGCCTTCTCTCGATACAAAATGGACGAACGGAATTTTTAGATTTATCCACTGTTAAAAGAAAAATATGTTTGTGGGAAAATTTGTAAAATCCGAAACAAAGAACAAAGAAGTCATTCGAAAACAAGGCGAAAGAAATGCGTGATGTGGTGGCGTTCGTCTTTGTCTGGGGCAAAATATTGTTCAGAGTTCTTTGTAAAGATTGCTAAGCCCGATAGAAGTGTGAAGGGAACTAAGGAAGGCGAATGGAGTAACAATGTGTTGATCGAGGGAGAAATGGGTCTGGAGTTTTCAGGGCCCCCCCAGACAATAAACAGTGAAATAATAGAAACAACAAAAACACACGGCCAGTCTTTGAACTAAGACTAGACTACACTTTCGCACAGGATGTAACCAGTTTCCTGCCTCGTATTACATTGGGGTTTTCAAGGGTACCTTCGAGTGTCCTAATTTTGATAAATGGTAGGAGGGTAGAATCCTTCTGACCAAATTTAATCATAAGTGTCAAGCGTGGGAGCGCTGTGGTAGGGTGTGGGGATTCGGTTGGGCTGTGTCATGCGGTGTTCTGACCAAAGTTGTGTCTTCTCACTTGCATCGGGGGTGGGCGATATCCTAAACTATTTTCACCTTCAAGTAAATCACTTATGTTGTTATAATTATTGTTTTCTTTATATAATTTTATAATTATCTGTTCTCTTTTCATGATCGTATTTAATAAATACACTTTAAACTCCCTTCCAAATTCGTTTCTCTCTCAATAATTTTGCTATGACGATCCCTATATGTTGTCGAACGACCTGGAGTTAACGCTTAGTGTATTGTTAGATCCCTTGTGGCTAATCTTCTTATATAAAAGTGAAGTTGTGTGTATGTCTCCTACGATTTAGATTCCTAACTACTCCCACATTTTGCGGTGCAGTGTAACCAAAAGCGGGTATCTTATAGTCGTGATTCATATTGAGCCCTTCTGGGTATTAGCGCGCGTCTACGATGAGTCAACGATTTAAAAAACAAATTTACCATATTTTTTTTTCCATTTTTTAATGCATTTTTTTGGCTATTTTTTGGCTATAACTCTCTAAAAATGCTTATATAGTTATTTCCCTTACAAACCCGAGCAACGCCGGGCGATACTGCTAGTAAAATATAAAACTCGCCCACCTTCCCAGAAGCAGGAGAATGGTTTGGAGGAAGATCCACTAAGCATAGCCACCTGAATGCCCCTATGGCAAATAAATGAAATTCTCCCCATTATTATTAGTCTCTCTGCAATTCTAGTTGGGGTCTTTATTCTATATTCCTGTATGCTCCTTACATTCACGTAAAGCCATCACATCCCAAACCCAGCGTCTTGTTCCGTACCAATTGTCTGCACCAATCCTCTTTCTCCTTTTAGACGCTCCACTGTCTTTTCACAATCAGACCTATATCCGTTTTCTATTCTCTTCCTTTTCCTTTTTCTTTTCTCAATTAACTTTCTACAAACAAATAACTCTTTCTGCATCATTTACCAACTCTTTCGTTTCGTCTTATGCAGATTTTCTAGTTCCATTTCTATTTTTAAATACACATATTTCATCATTTATATTTTGTCTAATTTCTTTTCTTCTTTAAAATTCCCGTTCTATTTTTGTCCTCTATTCGTTTTTCAGTCTTCTTTTATAACAATAGGCAAATGCCGGATCGATTTTTCTTTCCTCCAACGCCGTTCGTTATTTTCTATACAACACTATCAGCTATTTTATCGACGTCCTCTTTCTTATCTTCGTCAAGATATTTACATCAGACAACTTAATACAGCAATTACGGAGAATATCTTTAGTGTTTTGTTTGTTTCTAAACATGGTCGTTTGTCCAAAAGTCCGGTGGGGATAGCCGCAGCAAAGGGCAAAAAGGGACAAAGTATAAAAAAAAAAACAACGAACGAAACAATAAATAAATACAACAAAAGGAAACAAAACATGTTAAAACAGAAATGTTTAGTTTATTTCTGGCAAAATATTGAGATGCTTGCATACCTACATGTATGTATGTACGAGGGACGTTCAATAAGTAGTGCCTCTGACCCACTTGCAGTTGTTTGATCTAGCTGAAATTTTGCATGTGCAATTATTTATATCTCTATAGAGTAAGTAGCAAATTACAGCTCTGAATTAATTGTGGTTTCTGATTTACAGGTGTTTGAACCGAGTCAAGTGTGAAATGGAGCCTGTTGAGTACCACAATTTGACCATTTCATAGTGTTATTGAATGTGTAGTGGTGGGGAGGGACATAAGAGAGTAGAAGAGGGTGGTGGATGGGGAGAAAGGGAGAGAGAGAGAGCATGTGTGTGTTCTTTTGTATCTGAAAGGGATGTTAGAAAAGAAGAAGGAAAGGAAGAAAGGGGAGGGAAAGAAGACCATAAATTATATTTCCTTTTTATCATTGTCTTGTAAAAGTGTGTGTGTGTGTGTGTGTGTTTAAGGAGGAATGGTCAAGTTGTTAAGAGCAATCAGTGCCACTTTTGTTTTTAACTTTTTGCAACTGTAAATGGTTTTTGGTTTTTAGAAATTGGCCATTTGAAATAAGAATTGTCTGGATTTCTTTTTATTATTGTTTTGTGAAGGTGTGTGTATGTGTGTGTGTGCGTGCGTGTGCGTGTGTGT
Organism: Octopus sinensis; assembly: GCF_006345805.1. Lineage (NCBI taxonomy): Eukaryota > Metazoa > Mollusca > Cephalopoda > Octopoda > Octopodidae > Octopus > Octopus sinensis. The sequence goes on along the minus strand of NC_043017.1, from coordinate 15,124,361 downwards.
GTGTGGAGTGCTTGTGAGTCTGGAAGGAGAGTCGTTGGAGAAGGGAAGAAAGAAGAAAAAGAGGAAGAAGAAATAATTGTGTTGATATTTATACCACTATATGCATATATATATATATATATATTGAACACAATGAGGTAGGTATCAAAACTTGTTTTGATACCTACCTCATTGTGTTCAACCATTGATAAATTTATCGCCTGTGAATATGAAATTCCCTTCATTTCTCCGGAAACTTACATCTACACCATTGGAAATTGTGCATCTATACAAAGGATTAATTCACCCTCTCTGTAATGCTAATAAGCAGGAATTGAGACCCACCTCGTTGTGATTAACAATGGATAAATTTGTCTTCTGTGAGTATGTAATCCCTCATCATATCTCTGGAAATTCATATGTGCTCTATGGATTAGGTCACCTTCACTGTGATGCTAATAGAACTTTTTAAAATTCTGTGATAAGACTGTACACCATCTTTAAAGAACTTTAATGAACTTTGGAAATCTGTTTATGTTACTTAATTATCTACATTACTTCATGAGTATAGCCTCAACCACTAGGATCTCTAGAGAACTCACATGTATTTTAGCTGATGAGTACGGGACACGTTTATATGCTGTAATTTTTACAACTTTTAATAAAGCCTGTCCTTGTATGAAACGATTGTACTAAAAACCTATCCATTCTTGTTGCTTCTTTCTCGCTTATAATCACCCCACATTACTGTATTGTTAAAACAGTATAGTTTTTTTTGGTGCATCTAAGTTAGGTACCATATTCAAGTAAATTCATTTAAATTAACTTGAATCTTTATTGCTTTTTGTATATAT
>NC_043017.1:15103528-15118528 GCF_006345805.1 Octopus sinensis | reverse complement strand
GAGGATATAAAGACGATGCCAGGGGTTAGGGCAGGAAGTCAAGTAATAAGTGTTTGTGTCCGTTTTGTGGCTAAGGTGAGTGGCTATAGAAATATTTCTAGCTAGGGGGGTATGAGTCACATAAAGGGTGAATGTGTAAGTGAGCGTGAATGGAAAAAAAACGAGTTAAATGTTAAATTATAGGGAATAAAGTTTACAACTAAGGATTAGGGCAAGGTTGACCTCGACGGAATTTGAACTCCACCCGTCGCTACGAAACATCGCTAAGCATCTTGCCCGGCGTGCTAACGATTCTGCCAGCTAGCCGCTTTATGTTCGTCTGTCGTTGTCGACAATGGCCATGGCATCATTTGGCAGAAGAAAATGGGTCGCTGTTCGACTGGGTGTTGCCGATGTGTTCGCGGAAGATTCTGCCACAGATCGGACGGTGGGGGTCTGCTGGGAATGAAGGCAACAAGTTACCTCTGGACTTGTGCAGCCCACGTTTTCTTTTTGCGATCGTATTCTGTTCGTAGGAGGAAGCACCACTTTTGGTCTAGCTTTGCTAGGGAACGCGACACTGTGCTTGCGTCTCCTAGCTGTTGGGGGTGGATTTGGAAGTCCTTTAGTGAGGCTTTGAGTGTATCTTTGAAGCACTTTTCCAGCTTATCTTGTGTTCACCTGCCTTCTGCAAATTCACTGCAAAAAGGATTCCTTTGGGTATTCGTGTGTCAGGCATTCGAAGAAGGAGAATAAATTGAAAATGCACTCAGTTTCGATGTCTGTGTGTGTGTGTGTGTGTGGATAAAATGAGTTTTATTGTTTGGCATCGAATTCTCAGTATACTTACCTCTGTATATGAGAATAAATATATAAATTTATGTTTCCACATGGCCCAACGTTTACATAAACTCACCTTGGGAAAACATACTCTCATATTTTTACAGTAAAACTTATATATGAAAGCATTTGTTACATGAAAATATAATTTTGGATGTTTATTTTCAAATATTGATACGGAAACATGATAGAAATATTTCCCTCCTATGTGAGAAAAGCAGATCTAGTTTTATTGAAATATATATATTTATGGTAATAATATATTGGATGGCATTTACAAACATTTAATGCATTGCTACGCGCGTTTCCACAAATCACGATGCATTAAATGTTTATAAATCCCACCAAAGGATTACCGTTATTCTTACTATATTATTCCTACATTATATCGGTACCAATCGATGCAACCCCCAAAACTACTTCCCCAGTCATCATCGTTAGACTGTGGCCGGCATAATGGAATAGTAGCTTTATTTGCACATTCAAAACGTTTCCCGTTTACAAATTGAAAATATAGATATAAGATGGTTGTGTACTCCTTAAACAGAGTCTGAGCACCTCTGGTGCTTACATCTTAGATCTATCATGGCGTCTGATCTGGCTTTTTAAACCAGACAATGTTTTGAAAAGACACTTGCAGAAATTGATATCTGCTTTGGACCACCAAGAGTTCCAGTTGAGCTCTGATCTTAGTGGATCTTAAAATGTCTTTTGAGGCTTCTGTTAGATTTGCAGACCTTATGGCATCCACACGGCATAGACAGGTGTGCAAGGCTAGATAGGCAGAGTAGGTGATGGAGGTTGGCTTCTCATAGGTCCGCAAATGAGATTTGAGCAGCTCAGCAAAAGAAAGGCATGGTCTGTCACAAATGTATGTATGTATGTATGTATGTATGTATGTATGCATGTATGTATGTATGTATATATATATATATAAAATATATATACGTATATATATATATACATATATAAATATATATATATGTATATATGTATATACATGTTTATATATATGTATATATGTATATGTATATACGCGAGAAAGAAGCAACAAGAATGGATAGGTTTTTAGTACAATCGTTTCATACAAGGACAGGCTTTATTAAAAGTTGTAAAAATTACAGCATATAAACGTGTCCCGTACTCATCAGCTAAAATACATGTGAGTTCTCTAGACATCTAGTGGTTGAAGCTAACTCATGAAGTATGTAGATAATTAAGTAACATAAACAGATTTCCAAAGTTCATTAAAGTTCTTTAAAGATGATGTACAGACTTATCACAGAATTTTAAAAAAGTTCTAATAGCATCACAGAGAAGGTGACCTAATCCATAGAGCACATATGATTTCCAGAGATATGATGAGGGATTACATACTCACAGAAGACAAATTTATCCATGTTAATCACAACGAGGTGGGTCTCAATTCCTGCTTATTAGCATTACAGAGAGGATGAATTAATCCTTTGTATAGATGCACAATTTCCAATGGTGTAGATGTAAGTTTCCAGAGAAATGAAGAGGAATTTCATATTCACAGGCGATAAATTATCAATGGTTGAACACAATGAGGTAGGTATCAAAATTGTTATATGATTAGGTATTTGCTACATTAATCACATTACTGCTATTTACAAGAGGCTGTAGCTATTTAACTTTTAAAGGCTGAAGGGCTTTCTAGATAGGCCAAGAATAGAAAGGGAAGGGAATAGAAGAAAAGAGAGAAAATAAAGGAGGAGGGAGCAAAAAAAAGGGGGGAAAGGGGACTAAAAGAGAAGAGAAAAGAAAAAGAGAATAAGAAGAAGAAACAGAAAAAAGAGAAAAGAGAAAGAAATGGGAAAGAAGGGAAAAAATAAAAATAAAAAAGGGGTTCTAGTTATACAGACGAATTAGTAGACGGCAAGTCTGGTTTTAATTTACAGGCATCTAGGAACTAGAGGAGAATATTATTCTTTGGCCAGTAAAACAGCTAATTATTGCTGTTGAAATCAGCTATGAATTTAAAGAGAATCTAAAGAGATAACACCAGTCAGGGGTTTAGGGGTCAGATGCTAAAATCAAAAGAAAATACATTAGGAAAATCTAAGTAAAAATATCAAAAAGTCAATAAAACTTACTATTTAATTTATTCATTTTATTGTCTTAAGGAGTTGCCGTTATTATTCATACATTGACGGATTACAGGTCAAATCTTAGAAGATCATTTACAAGGTGTTAGGGGATTGTCTATCATAATGAAGATAATCATATTATCACCGAGGGGGTAGCCTTATTTATTTAATTTTGAAATAGAATTATGGGGCTATAGTATCTCATTTTATTTTATTAGAGTTATGCTACTTAAATTAGATTAAGTTAGGAATTAAAATTAAAAATTACAATTAAGATTTAAAATTAAGAATTTAAAAATTATGAGTTTGAAATTAAATAAAGCCTCAATTAAGCAGCGTATAAGTACTATTCATTTCCCTGTTCTCAAAAAACTGATGCAGATATAGAAAAAGATAACTGTAGTGTGAGAACTCTTAGTTATCTACTTAAAGCAGTGCTATACTAGTAGAAATCAAGTTATATTATCTATCTAGGTACGGATATTCTAATCATTTAAAATATTTTAAAGTCTTCAATTAGCGTGGACACAAACTTGACCTAGTTCGATATGATTATTCAATAAGTTACTATGTTTTCTATGCTTTAGAATTTCATACGTCTCCATGGAGCATAGTTGGCAACCAACCCTACTATTTTTATACGGAATTGCTCTCCTAACTATTTCCAATTAAGTTTATAATTTTTATTATTATTTTTGAGTTCCCAGATTTTGTTATTATTATTTTTGAGTTCCCAGATGTCTAGAGAACTCACATGTATTTTAGCTGATGAGTACGGGACACGTTTATATGCTGTAATTTTTACAACTTTTAATAAAGCCTGTCCTTGTATGAAACGATTGTACTAAAAACCTATTCATTCTTGTTGCTTCTTTCTCGCTTATAATCACCCCACATTACTGTATTGTTAAAACAGTATAGTTTTTTTTTGGTGCATCTAAGTTAGGTACCATATTCAAGTAAATTCATTTAAATTAACTTGAATCTTTATTGCTTTTTGTATATGTATATATATATATATATATATTCAATAAAGGGTGGAATATAATTAATTTAATAAAATTAATCAATTTCACCTAGTAGATTTGTCGGTATGGAAAAGACCATATTTGGTAAGGGTTATAATAATTATAATAAAGGGTTACACACAAATATACACACAAATATACATGTATATATATATATATATATATATAATTATAATAAAGGGTTAAAAGCAACAAGTTGCTCAAAACCACATACCGAAAATATTAGAAATAGCAGCCAAAATTGGTCAGTATTTCCTCTACTAGTAAAAAGTCTCCACAAACAAACAGAATTTGTAAGCTGTATATGGCAAAGAAAGGCAGAAAATAACGAAAACCCAGCCTCTGGATTAATTATAGACGACTCGTTTCTGGATTAGAACCGAAGGTTCATTTCCTTGTCAATATAATATTTCCTATAGATCTAGAAATGCTAGGGGAAAAACAGAGGCTGGGTTTTCGTTATTTTCTGCCTTTCTTTGCCATATACAGCTTACAAATTCTGTTTGTTTGTGGAGACTTTTTACTAGTAGAGGAAATACTGACCAATTTTGGCTGCTATTTCTAATATTTTCGGTATGTGGTTTTGAGCAACTGTTGCTTTTAACCCTTTATTATAATTATATATATATATATATACATGTATATTTGTGTGTATATATATATATAAATATATATATATATATATATATATATATATATATGATAATAAATATTAGGGAATAAATCCAATTTACAGGGAAAAAATCAGATTTAGGATTAAATCCAATTTTATAGTAAAATATTATATATATTAATTCGAGACAAAACCACTATTTTGCAAAACAAACAAGGAAAGACTTAATCAATACATAAAAATTTTTAATATAAAGAAATAAACCGCCACTACAATCGTTTCATGTCTTCAATGACATTCGTCAGGTGGATTTTCGATCTCCTAATCTGTTTTAATTTATGAAGTGAATATATAATATATATATATAATGTGTGTTTGTGTGTGTGTGTGCGCGCGCATGAACACACGTACATATATAAATAAAGACCGTTTTCTATTATCTTTTATATTTTTCAACCAATTCGACTGCGGCTATGCTGGGGCACGGCCCTTAAGGATTTAGTCGATAAAGTCGACCCCAGCGCTTGCTTTTCTGCCTGATACTTATTATATCGTCTGTTTTTGCTGAACTGCCAGGTTACAGAGACGTAAATAAACCAACTCTGGTTGTGAAGCACACACACACACACACACACGACAGGTTCTGACCCCGCTTAGTCTCGATTTTCTCTGAAAAAATATTTTTTGAGTTTTTCCACCATATTCCATCGATTAGTTGTGCTTCCCTCCTGTGAGATACCTATAGGTTATATCCTTTACTCCACGTTACGTACCGTAGTTATGCTTTCTACTTTATTCACATCACATATCCGACAGTGAATGTTCTGCCATTGTTATATGCCTTCGTCACGTCTCTCATCGGCTCTATCGTTCAATTATGTCTTCCTTCCATGTGATATCCATTAATTCTGTTTTTATCCCCTGTTATATACGTTAGGCGTGTCTTTGCTATATGATATCATTTAATACTTTCGCTATCAGATATTCTCAATAAATATCGAGTTAGAGTTATTTAATATCCAGAACTTTGATGACAATAAATACGATCTTTTAGTCGATCGTCGATTCGAGAATTATTCACTGCGGATTATTAATTTACAAGCAATACACACACACACACACACATGTATATACGTATGTGTGTGTTATATAATTTTATATAAATTACATATATGTTTGTGAGTATAAGTATTCACGCTCACAGACGCATATGTATATATATATTGAGATACGCTTACAAAACATGCGCTTTTTTTGTACTGAAAGTATAAAAGTATATTTTATTAACAAGAATCTTTGAAATAGATTTTATAGAATTTTTTAATGAAAATAATATTGTCAAAGAAATAATGAGAAAAAATGTAGGAAGTCTCTTTGCTTCTGAGATTAAATTAAGAAGATTTTGCGAAGATTCAATCGGTGAGATGCGAAAACAATGGCTTTGTTAATATTTATTGTAGAAACGTCAGCATACTGGAGCTGATTGTTAAGAAAGATGTCAGATACATTTTATTATTTCACGTCTGTAACAAATATCACCATTATATTTGAAATCTTGCAACAAGAATAACAACAAGAAGATTGAAGAATCTGGTTGTGAGAATGGAAAGAATATTGAAAGATTGAAAAATGCGTCAAAAGAACAATTCACAAAAAATATCGAACACCCATTAAATACGTTAACGCTCCATCATTTGTCGATTTGATTGTCTGTCTACCAATTCATATATCTATCTATCTACCTACATACCTACCTACCTACATACATACATGCATACATACCTACATACATACATGCATACATACATACATACATTCATACATACATACATACATGCATACATACATGCATACATACATACATACATTCATACATACATACATACATTCATACATACATACATACTTATCTATGCATCTCTCTACTCATCTAACTCCTAGAAATCCTTAGATTTGTAGTCCAACGATTTCTGGAAGAGTACTGCCGGTTCGAGCACTGCTCGAGATGCGCGCAGAGCGACGAAACCGTTCTGAACGAACTTGCGCAGAGTCTGAGCATTGCTGACTTATGGTGTTATACCGAAGAGCAGTTATCATATGTGGGAGGAATCCGACTTCCAGCGCTATCGATCATGAGGGTCGCGCCATCCACGACATCCAGCAATGCAGTCGGGCGGTGTTCCTCTGTGGACTGGCCATGTGAAAAGAGAATACTGAAAGGGTTGAGGAAAGACACTTTTCTCCTTGGTCAAGTTCTCATCGACTCCTTTGAAATTCCACCTGAAAGGTGGAGAGGGAAGTGTTACCTTCCGATCAATGTGTGAAACTATGGGTGACTATGGCAAAAATGTTTTTGGTGAATGGTTCTGCTCAAAGAATGCACCTGTGGTGGTCAGGGTAATCCTTGCTTCTGAAGTAGGTATTTTTGCAGTCCTCTGCTGGTTATTTTATAGTAGTTTTCCAGCTTTATAAGGCCTCTACCACCATCTATACGTTGTATATATAACCTTTCTATGTCAGATTTTGGGTGATGCATCCAAGATCCTGTCATTATTTTTCTTGTTTTCCTATCTATTTTGGTTAGTTCATTTAGCGTCCAGTTAATGATATTGTAGCTGTAACTTATAACTGGGACGGCCAAAGTGTTAATACCTATTATCTTGTTTTTAGCATTGAGCTCTGATTTTAGTATTGACCAAACTCGTCTATTGTATTCTTTCTTTATTTTCTCTTTCATTTCTTATCTAGTTCATGGATTCCTAAATATTTGTAAGTTTGGCTTTGGTCTAATTCTCTTATTTCATTGGCTTTATCTAGTGTGATGTTGCTACTCTTAACTAGTTTTCCTCTTTTCAGGGTTTCTTTGGCGCATTTTTCTAATCCAAATTTCATATCTATTTCTTTGGTGAATCCATGAACTGTCTTTAGTAGTGTTTCCAGCTGTTTGTCATTTGTAGCGTATAGTTTTAGGTCATCCATATATAAAAGGTGGCTGATCGTTTTGCCGTAACATTTATATCCGCATCCAGTTCTATTTAGCATATCAGACAGAGGTGACAGTGCCAAGCAAAAAAGGAGTGGAGAGAGCGTGTCTCCCTGGAATATTCCTCTTCTAATGGGGATGGCTTTGGTTTTCACGAGTCCCTCTTTTGTTTGGAACACTGTTTGCCATTTATTCATAGAGTGCCCAATGAATTTTATAATTGTTGGTGCTACTTTGTTAATGGCTAGTGTTTCGAGGATTCATGTGTGGGGGATGCTATCAATCGCCTTTCTGTATTCGATCCAGGCCATACTGAGGCCTTTCTTCTTTCTGTGGCTGTCTTCAGTTATGGCTTTATTGATCATTAGTTGATCTTTACAGCCATATGAGCCTTTGCGGCATCCTTTCTGCTCTTCTGGAAACAGGTTGTTTTCGTCCAGGTGCTTGTTTAATCTTTGTGACATTATTGCAGTGAATGCTTTGTACATTGTAGGGAGACAGGTTATAGGTCTGTAGTTTTCTGGTTTTGCTGTCTCATTGGATTTGGGAATTAAGATGGTTTTCCCCTTCGTGAGCCATTCAGGCATTGTCTCTGGCTCTGCCAGTATGTTGTTAAAGTTTTCAGCCAGCTTTTTGTGTATTCCTGTCAGATATTTCAACCAGAAGTTGGGGATCTTGTCATGCCCAGGTACCTTCCAGTTGCTTAGTCTTTGCAGTGCCTGGGTGACCTCTTCAGTTGTTATGGGGATCCAACGTTGCTCAGATGCTGAGTTTGTTGTTTTAATACTCCTTTTTTTGGGTTGTTCTTTCGCCGACCATATTTCTTTCCAGAATTCTTCCACTTCTTCTGCCGTTGATGCTGCAGTGATTTCTACTTTATTTTTGCCAAGTTCTTGGTAGAACTTTTTGGGGTTGGAGTTGAACTGTTTGTTTTGTTCAAAGAAACGTTGGCGTTTCTCATACCGGTGGATCCTTTGTGCTTTGGCAAGGATATCTTGCTTTAGCTTTTCTTTTATCTCAGGTAAATCTTTTTCTGTGGTGTTGTATTTGCGGAGTATTTTTGTTTTCTTTTTGTTGCTTAGTAGCGTTGATTTTCTACTGATTTCATTAAGAATCGGCAGATCTTTTCTCATTTTTTGTATTTTTTTGATGTTATTTATCCACAGGGTTTGTTTGGGTGGTGGTACTCCTGTTTGGATGGGTTTGAGGGAGCATCCAGCTTCTTTTGTGGCTGCAGTGGCTGCTGCATATACTAAGTCATTTAGCTCAGTGATATCGCTATTTGTTTCAGTGGCTATTAGTTCTGTGACCGCTCGGTTTATACTGTTTATAATTGATGTTGTTTTTTGTCTATTTTGATTTTTGGGAGGTATGGTCGGTGGTCCATTTTGAGATCTGTGTTTTTCAGTTCTTTGATTATTCTACTTTTTATGGTATCATAATCATTAGGCTCCCCTTCGTTGTTTCCAGGTTTTAGATTTGTGTCGCTTTTTTTCTCATTCGTATGTTTGTCTATCGTGTTTTGGCTTGCTGCTTGTCGTGCATTATTATGCATCCTTACCGTCTGGGCTTGTTTTTTGTTTACATCGTTTTTGTTGGAAATGTTACGTTTGTCTTCGTGTTTTACTATCTCAGTGTTCATATTATGTGGCATTGTTGTGTGGCTTCTATCTATATTTTCCAGATGTATTTTTTCTTTTAAATGTTCTATTTCTATTTCTGATATTTTTTTTGCGTTGAGAATATATCTTCGTACGTTAGCTAGATTATTAGGGTTCATTGCTGTATCCAAGACTTTATTTATGTTATTTTTCTTCCATATTTTATATGTATATGCTGTTGTGTTTTCGTTCTTTGGGTAGAGCACTGCTGTAATGTAAGCGTGTAGGATTGAAATGTATTCCTCGCGTGTTCATTTATGCCATTTTGGTTTTATTTGCGGGACATGAGGAACAACGCCCGGCCTATTATTTTGACGGTCGTCATTCTCGTAGGGTACCGGTCCGTTCATTGCTGTTGTCACATTGTTTTGCACGTATAGTTTTTCGTACTTTCTGTATAACAGGTTCAAAGTACGCACTTCCCGATTGTTATTCTTGGGTTGAATAATATCGGTATTATTTAATTTATTCGTAGTTTTTTTGTACATGGTGTTTGGGGCCGGAGATGATCTGTTGTTGATGGATCGTAATGTATCAAGCATGTTTACTTGGTTGGAGATGATATCGTGTTAAAATACATCATTTCGTTTGGAAAATAGTAATAAATTTCAATGAGTATTACTTACTCGGATATAGTCCAATCCTTTGTCAGTTATCTTTTGGCTCCATACGATGTCTTTGTTTCCGATGTTTGTGGATAGATTTCGGAGCACTGTTTAATCGCTCTCACATGTTAAACGTCCCCCGGTGTTCTCCGTTATTATTATTATTATTATTATTCAGTAGTTTTATTTTTATAGCGTGCTTTCACTTCACTACCGAGCGCAGCTCTGTGTGCCTTGGGTATGTGCTGTGATTTGTTGTGATGCTCTGATGGTTATTGTATGGAAAGTGTTCTGCGTAGGATGTGTACAGTGCCTAGTAGTGCAATTTTCTGTATGTTATATGTGTTTGTAAGTCCTGGTGTTTTTGTTATGTATTTGTCTGAATATTTTTTTATCATGCCTAATGCACCTACTATGATAGGAATTGTTTCTGTTTTCAGATTCCACATTCTAGTTACCTCTATTTCCAGGTCTTTGTGTTTTGAGAGTTACTCCATTTCTTTTAGAGACACGTTGTCATCTGCCGGTATTGATACATCAATTAGAAAACATTTTTTTTCTTCATGATCTCTGACAACTATATCTGGTCTGTTGGTCTTAATTTCTCTATCTGTATGTATCGGCATATCCCAGAGTATGGTTGCTTTCTCGTTTTCTGTGACCTTTTCTGGTGTGTGCCTATACCATCTTTTTTCTGTTGTTATTCCATAATGTTGGCATAGCTTCCAATGTATGTAGGTTCCAACTTTGTCATGTCTGTGAATATATTCCTTCTTAGCCAGGACTGGGCAGCTAGAGATAATATGATTTATTGTTTCTTGTCCATCTCCACATATTCTGCAGTTACTTGTTATATTTCTTTTCATTACATGTTTTTGGTAATTTCTGGTGGGGAGGCTTTTGTCTTGTGCTGCAATTAAAAATCCCTCTGTTTCTGTTTTGAGTCCTGAGCTTCTCAACCATTGCTGGGATTTTTCTTTGTCTATTTCTTTTGCGTTTAGTTTAGTGCAGTATTTACCATGAAGGGGCTTTTCTTGCCATCGTTATTATTATTATTATTATTATTATTATTATTATTATTATTATTATTATTATTATTATTGTTGTTGTTGTTGTTATTATTATTGTTATTCTTATTTCATGATTTTATGTCTATCACTTCTTAATTCTTGCAAATAACATGTTGTTCGGTAGTCTGAGATTCTGAGACCATTGTCTGCGAGATTAAAAGCACCTTTGGAAGGTTGAAAATGTTTGTAGAGTTCTTACAAGACAACAACAAGTGCCGTTGTCTGTGACTCTCAGCATTTATAATGAATAGAATGGAAACGATGTCTGTGTAGTGAAGGGATTTCTCGGAAGTTAACGATTTGAACAAAACATTCTGAAATTACACCGAAGAAATAAAAATGAGGGAAAGAGAATAACTGACTGCAAGTTGGTTTACTTTAATATTTACGCTTTTATTTATTTACTTATTTATTTATTTATTTATTTATTTATTTACTTATTTATTTATTTAACAAATAGTTTACCCATTGGGTCATGCACAAACACTATGCATGAATTATTTCAATGACATCAAAGTCTGAAAAAAATACATGTATTTTTCAATTGTAATTTTTAATTATAGAGAAAGAGAGCAAATTTTAATTAATAAAATGGAATTTTAATTAAAGACTAACTTGCCAAAATGATTCCAAAGCAAAAGAAAATTGCGTCTCATTTATTGCTGTTTATTTTTTGCGCTTTCTTTTCCAAAAGAGAGAGAGGAAACATTCTAAAATTAGGTGAGGTTTATTAATTGGAAGCAGTCAGGTGGGTAGACCGGAGGCACCTGGCGTCATAACTTGCCGTCATCATAACCAATCAATGAAATGACCTGAAGCCGTGGCAAACGTTCAGAAGCAGAATGGATTGAGTTCGGAATTTAGCTTCTCTAACGGCAAGAATTCGACAAAAAAAAAATTCTTTCTCTTTTTTATTTTTTCCAGAGAAAATTCTATCGCAGCAAAAAATAATGAAATATTAATTTTTCTCCATTCTTAATAAAACGAGATTACTACTACTACTACTACTACTACTACTACTACTACTACTACTACTACTTCACATCCGCCTACCATGTGTTGTTGATAGTTATCCTCCGCAATTTCCTGCTTTAATATGTAATCCAATCCAAATAGGTTTTCTTTGCCTTAAATGACGAGTTCAGAGCCGAATAACCGATTCTTGAATTCCCTTTTTATATTGATCGTGATGATCACAAACTTGAAATATGTGGAATCAACTGTCCAAAATACGGACAGTTTATAATATTCTTATTGATTATAACACTCACACGGTTCTTATTTAAGATTTAAACAACCGTTGCGACTTGCCAAGTTCATCTTGACGCATTCGGATAATCTCGTTCTTAGATACAAGTGTATGGAACTGGCTGATCTGATAGATTTCAGAGATTTTTGCACTCCACTCTACTAACAATTAGCGTCAACACCGTCCGGCGTGCGTCTAACGTTCAATTCCAGTCTCCTACAAAGATTAATATGGCCTTTGGAAATGAAACTAAAATGGTTTCGTGTGGTGTGAAGAAACCTGTCAGTCCTGCCTTTCGTCGGTACTCAAACGGTCACCATACGGATAGCGTTCTTTGATTATTGACAGTCTTGGACCACTGACTGGCTGTCCTGGTCCTCTGTGGTTGCTACTGCTGCTGGTGGTGATGGTGATGCCATGGCGGTGGTGGGAGGGATGATGTTGGTAGAAGTGGTGGTGGTGGTGATGATAATAATGGCGATGATGATACTGATACTGATGATAGGGATGATGATGAGAATGATGATGATGATGACAACGACGACGACGCAAAAGAGGTACTCCTGCTGGTAGTGGTGGTGGTAGTGATGAGGATGTTGCTGATTATGATGGTGATGACAACGACGACGTTCATGATGTTAGTTTTTGCCCTTCTTTTTAATTGTGCTGGCAGATTAAATATGAGCCTGGCCAAGCCTATCGACTGGACATTAAGGAACTCCCAATTTATTGCTCAGAGTATCAGGATGAACTTTCCAAGTTCAGGGAGACACAATGCATTTTTAGATTTGTGTCACGTCATCAGGCTATGACTTCACGAATTATTACAGAAATCCTGAAGGTGACGAGCGGAAAGAATCGTTAGCACAACGGAGAAAATGCTTAGCGGCATTTCGTCCGTCTTTAGGCACTGAGATGAAGTTCTGACGAGGTCGGATTAACCTTTCACCCTTTCCTAGTCGACGCAATAGGACCCAGTAGAGCACCGGTGACAATGATATTGACTTAGCCCCTTTTCGAAAAGTACTGGTCCTGTACCGAAATCGTAGGTAAATAAACTGATTATCGTTTAAGACATTCGTTGGTGAGTTTTCCGCGATCAAGACGGAAACAACAACTGGAGTTTAGACAAAAACTACAAGATGGCGGCATTACTACAAGTCCATTGCGTTTAATCTATATTCTTATATTCCCTTATTCTTAACGTGATATCAATTACTGGAAAGTGGCTATACAGGGGCGGGGCCTTCAAATATTTTCATTGATAATATAGATCAAATATAATTCAATATGCTACTCATTTTATGGATCGATATATATATATATATCGATCAATTTGCCTTGAGGTTATTTTTCTCGTAAAGGGACAAAACTCGACATTATTTTTGTCTGATTACAAAATCACTAACACACGCACGCACACACAAGCATACACACAGACACACACATACACACACACACATACACACACACACACATACACACAGCGTAAAAACACAAACGCGCATATACATACTCTTGCATTCACACACATTTCAATGAAAAAATGTTTAAATATAAAAATATATATACACACTGATCCATCCTTGCATATAATATATAAACATGCATGCATACACACATACACACACAAGCATACGTTTATACATGCATACATACATTCTTCCATACGTAAATACATACAGAGGTACATACATACGTGCTTCCATATATACTTCCATACATATATACGTGCATGCATACATACACACTTCCATATGTAATTTCATTCATACAAGCATACATAGACATAATCCATACTTTCATACATACGTATATGCATGCTTACATAGATACATACATACCTACATACATGTATGCGTATATACACACACAGAAGCATGTGCGGATGTATATACACACGCACAGACCTGCAGTAGATTACTGACCATAGTGTAAATATTGTATGGTGATTTGATGAAGGATTTGTACATCTATTCAGTTCTCTATCTCTTCATAAAGTCAAATTGTATGTATGTATGTATGTATGTATGTATGTATGTATGTATGTATGTATGTATGTATGTATGTATGTATGTATGTATGTATGTATGTATGTATGTATGTATGTATGTATGTATGTATGTATGTATGTATGTATGTATGTATGTATGTATGTATGTATGTATGTATGTATGTATGTATGTATGTATGTATGCATGCATGCATGCATGCATGCGCATTATACATACAGATATGTATACATCCCTTATCGTATTGAGTGCAACACATGCTGTGACCTAGCTGATCCTTTAAAAATGCAGGTACAACTCATTTTTGCCAGCAGAGTGGAGTGTCTGGCCTAAGGACAGGGCGCCTGGAATTGAAATCACGACCTTACGACCGTAAGTCGAATACCGGAACCACTAAGCCATGCGCCTTCACACGCCACCACACACTTTATTTGTGTATATGATATGCATAACCTGCCAAAATATATTTTATATATATATATATATATATATATATATATATAATGTGTGTGTGTGTGTGTGTGTGTATGTGTGTATCTATATATCTGTGTATATATATGTATATGAATATACATATATATAGATATGTATGTATATACATATATATATATACATATATGTATATATATATATGTGTGTGTATATATATGTATATATATATGTGTGTGTATATATATATGTATATATATAAATGTATATATGTGTATATATATGTATATATAATAACAATTTAATAAATAAATCATAGGCGCAGGAGTGACTGTGTGGTAAGTAGCTTGCTAACCAACCACATGGTTCCGGGTTCAGTCCCACTGCGTGGCATCTTGGGCAAGTGTCTTCTGCTATAGC
>NC_043017.1:15083528-15096028 GCF_006345805.1 Octopus sinensis | reverse complement strand
AAGGTAAAGGCAGACAAAATCTCGCTAAGCATTTCTCCCCCACGTGCTAACGTTTCTTATTTCTTTATTGCCCACAAGGGGACTCTGCTAGCTCGCCGCCTACGAATCACAATTTCTGTAAAATTGATGTCATTACAGAAAAGACAGTCTCATAATCTGAAGACAAGAAAGTAGTTATGGACACACGTTTCTACCTCAGTAGGTGTCATCAGTACAACCGTCCTTCTACTTTGTCTCTGACATACAGGATACTTAGACAAACACACAGACACACAGACACACACACATATATACGCAAAGTGAGAAAGGAAGAAAGAAAGAGAGAGAGAGAGAGAGAAGGGAAGAGAAAAAGAGAGACGAATGTTATAGTAGTAGTTACACTGAAAAATAAAAGCGTAGAATTGGAGAGTAGAGAGAACCTTTCCAACGTTTTCATTGACAGTAGGAATCACAGACGAATCCTACAGTCATGCTCCCACCGGGGACCAAACAATAAACCACTAAAAGCATATTTATAAACTAAACATTTCGAAAATAGATTCCTTAAACCCACATACGTCAACATTGCATTTGCTTTATATTATTATTATTATTATCATTATTATTATTATTATTATTATTATTATTATTATTATTATTATTATTATTATTATTATTATTATATTATTATTATCATTATTATTATTATTGTTATTGTTTACATTTGTTTGTGTTCAATAAAGTTAATTACAGAAATGTAATAATCAGTCAGGTTTGGTATTGCAGGGTTTTGTTTGGTTATTGAAAATATTGGTGTTTTTTTAGAATTTTTAATTTCGTATTTTATATCGGTGCTATCCAAGAATAGCGGAAGAAGAGGATGGCGGGATAACAGTTTATTGGTTAGAGTTCGTTATTACATGCACTGCTAATTGTATTGACATGGATGGTTCGTCCAACTAATTTAATTGAGAAAAATGTAAATTTGCATGTATACATACATACATACATACACACATACATACATACATACATACATACATACATACATACATACATACATACATACATACATACATATATACATACACACACATGCACTCACACACACAAACATATTTCTTTACGTGTATATATATATGTATATATATATACAGATACATACATACGAATAGACATATATATCTATCTTTATATTTTTTAAACATATGTATATGTTTGTATATGTATATAAACTCAAATGTATATACACACATAAATATCTACGCTTCTCTTACTCGCGTCACAGTCCTGTCGTTAGGTCCAGAGGCAGTTCTGTACTCCGTTAGACATCTATATATCGATCCCAATGGTTTCCTGTATTTTAACGATCCTCACAAGTCTGAAAAGCAATGTGGATCTCAGCAAGATTCGAAATCAGACTCTCCATGGCTCTAAGTAAGTTTCTCGAGCTACCACTGCGCTCGATGCTCAACCGATTCTGCCAGTCCACTGTCGTAATGGTGAAACTAATCGGAATAGAGTGACAGAAAATCAATATTTTCTCATTCGATTATTACTGACAACTGTGACCGACGAGCGAGATGCAATAAATTACTTGGGTTTATAGAACTTGAAAAAGTAGTGAGAATTTACATGCAGAGGCACACAAGCACACACACACACACACACACAAACAAACGTATATACCTATATATCTATACATACATACACATATACCCTCCCCCCATACACACACACATATACATACATATACAAGCAGATAAATGTGTGTGTGTTTGAATGTGAGCAGATGTAGGTTTTCGCCCATCGTTCGACATTATTTTCGAAGCTGTTTTCTAATATGCCAAGTAGAAATATCGACCTTAGATCTTCGTGTTAATTGAGAAGGAAACTCTTTGAACCCATAATCATTTCCAGTCAAAAGCACTTTAAAAGCGGGGCGTGTTTTATGTCTTGTGAACTCTCAGCTGGAATCATTCACATTCACAGCGACTGAGTGAAACTGAAGAACGAAAAATAGAAAGAAAAAGACTCTGGCACGTTAGTTACATCTGGAAAGTGTATCATGTCCTTGCCCTAATCCGGCACTAAAAACCCGCGAAGTTTGTCTCTTCTTGGCTCTAATCCGGCATTAAATATTGTAGCCTAGAACGTCGGTTTTCTGGACTTCCTCCTTACCTCTGTTGTTTCCCTGCAAGTGAGCTTTCATGAGACAGGTTACGTTAAAAATTATTCCAGCCATGACCATCGTATGAGAGCTTTTTAAAAAGAAACCTTTCTATTTCAGAACAGCTTAGCGTCTGATTGTAGCGGATGGTTAGACAAGAGAAAACATTATTACTAAAGATGATGCCTTCACGATATTTTAAGCAAAAAAAAAAAAAAAATGAAAACCCTGTCGCGTGTAATTCAGATCTCTCTCGCATTTAATAATCTACAATGCTGTGGGCACTGTACCGCCCTTCCTCCATCAGAACAAACAGGTTTTATTCCAATCTTCCAAATCTGCCATTCTTCTCCATCTTATTTTAGTTCATCACTTGTTTATTCCTTAAATATTGATTGCAAATTAAACAATCTATATCTGATTATATTTCTCTGAAATATACCGTCTTAAAATATACATCCACTTACAACATGTGTGTGTGTGTATGTGGTGTGTGTGTGTGTGTGTGTGTGTGTGTGTGTGTGTGTGTGTGTGTGCATAAACAGAAAGCAGCTCAAAAATAAAGAAGTTATTTTATATATAATTAATAACATTAATTTTTGTTTCCAGAGGGAAATATTTTAATGCAGTGTATTACATGGAAATGTATTTTTAATGTTCACCTCAAATCTTACTTCACATACAATCTTATATACACACACATATGTTTATGTATACACATATATATATATATGGATATATGTATCTATGTATGTATATATATATATGCATGTGTATAGCATATATCTGTATATATATATATTCATATATATATGTGTGTGTGTGTGTATCATATATATATATATATATATATATATATATGTATATATATATATAATATATATATGTGTGTGTGTGTATAAGATATATGTATATATATATATATATATATAATATATTATATATATATGTGTGGTGTGTATAATATATATTATATATATATATGTATGTATATATATATATATATATATATATATATATATATTATGTAATATAATTATATTATATATATATATGTAATATAATATATATATATATATATATATATATATTATATATGTGTGTGTGTGTGGTGTGTTATATGCTTATATATGTCTTTTTTCATATATTGGAAAGTGAAACTGGAAATAATAAGAATGATATCGTAATCTTCAAAGAAAAGTAAACCATTGTCCTCATTATTATCATTATTATTTTTACGAGCAAAAGCACTCATTGCGAAACGTTATACATCTTACACAAAGAAATACTCACATAGATACACATGTATGTATGCATGAAAATACATACATATATACAAGCACACACAAACCCACACATAAACACACACACACACACACACACACACATATATATATATATATATGTGTGTGAAGGCGCGTAGCTTAGTGGTTAGATGCATTCGGCTCACGATTGAAGGTCGTGAGTTCAATTTCTGGCGAAGTATTGTGACCTTGAGCAAGCCGCTTTATTTCCCGTCCCTCAGCTGGCAAAAATGTGTAATACCTGTATTTCAAATATCCGGCTTTGTCACACTCTGTGTCACGCTGAATCTTCCCGAGAACTAAGTTACGGGTACACGTGTCTATGGAGTGCTCAGCCACTTCCACGTTCATTTCACGTGCAAGCTGTTCCGTTGATCATATCAGCTAGGGACCTCGACATTGTACTCATCAGAGTGCTCCTTTAATATATATGTATATTACAGAGATGTACTTGCATAGCGAGTGACTTGATCTGAGATCGTGTGCTGGAACGAAAACAATTGCAGCGTGGAAGGTGTTTGTAAGCCATTTAAGAAACACACAAAACCGTTAGATTCACTTCAACATTTAAGTTTAATTTGTCAAAATATTTTCGTCGTTTTGAAACCGCGACCTCTGCACTGACAAAACTTCGTGCTGCATCTGTTGTATATATATATACATACATATATTATATATATATATATATATATATAGATATATATATATATATATATATATATATATATACATATATATATATATAATATATATATATAATATATATATGTATATATATAATATACATATATATATATATATGTATATATATATATTATATTATATATATATACATACGTACATATATATGCACGCACACACACGTACAGGTATACGTGTGTGTGTGTCAATTGAACTAAACTTTGCTGTTGTCATCCCAGATCAGTCATATTCGAAAAACTACAATGACTGGACCCTCCATTTATGACAATTCCATCGTTTATATACCAGAAACGTCATTGTTTAATACAGACTCTTTTAGAGTGAGAGGATTGGGGCTGCTATCTTCGGCAGGTTCTTTTGTGTGAATTTTTGTGTTTGTTTGCTCTGACGTGTCTGATGGTAAAGGTATTTAGCATTAAGGACACTGCTTATCAGAGCGACAACTGCTTTGTTGTTTATCAAAATAGAAAGATGTCACACAAATGGAAAACATGGAAATATAAACAACGGTATAAACTTGTACAAAAATGCAAACGTTTTATCTTTTAAATTTCTTTTTAATTTAGAATTAAATACATTTTGTCTGTCAATTCTCCTCTTCAACCGTGTCTGCAAGACATTTCCTCCCGTAGATGGGTTTCCAAAATTTTTCTCTGCGTCGAATTGATTCTATTGAGGGAACTGTGCAGAAGTCTATACAGATCTGCACATTTTCCTAAGAATGGTACAGCATCGGGTGGAACAAGCAGAACTTGAATGTTGCTCAGGCTTTGCAACAGGTAATCCTCCACCTTGTCAGATATTCAAAGAAAAAAGCCAGCTTGAGCATATTCCTTTGAAGCAAAAAAAGAAAAAAAAAAACGAAGGGAAAAAAGAGAGCCACTTACTGTAATGTGTTGTTTTTTTTACATGACACTATTACCCAAGGTTCCCGTGGTCTTTTCTGTAGGCTTTTCTTTCCACGGATAAACCTAATCTGTTTTCCCTTTTTACATTGACATTTCTGTGATACACAAATCCTATTGATCGGCCCCCACTTTCTTTTTCTTACACGATCCCTTTTGATCGGCATTCGACCCACTTTTTTCTTTCTTTCTGTTTCTTTTTTCTTCTCTTCTTCTTCCCAAAAAGAAAAGCTCTACTTTGTATTTTGTCACTTCTGTGTTCAGCACTGCGTGGCCAATAAAGAAACATATCTACCTACCTACCTACCTACCTACCTTCTATCTTATCTATCTATATCTATCTATCTATCTATCTATCTATCTATCTATCTATCTATCTATCTATCTATCTATCTATCTATCTATGTCGATGTTATGTGTGGATACACGCACACAGAAACGCATACACACACACACAAACGCATACACACACACACTTACTTGCACATATATGCGAGGAGGAAACACTATCCTGTTCAGTTTGTGTAGTTTTACAAAGCAAAGCCACAATTAATAACGAAATATTCTTGTGGTATCTTCTATTTCAGTGAAATCTAACAAGTTCTTCTTGGATAGAATGCCAATTACAAAGGCATACCTATCTTTCTCTCTCCCTCTCTCTCTCTCTATCTATCTATATATCTAGATGGATAGATATATTGACACGTAGATACATATCTATAAATATATGTGTGTGTGCGCGCGTGCGTATATATATATATATATATATGTATATATATATACATGTACACACGCAGAAACACACACACACGCACCTCCCCACCACATATATATATATGATGTATAATTGCAGGCACTCTTGCAATCTACTGTATGTATCTGAATCTACAATTTCTCTGATCATGTTTCGATTCTAGATTTTGTAGCGTTTCTTTCAATAGCACCAAAGTCTCTTCATATTACACGGCTCTAGCGTTACAAGGAAGCTGGCACCGCGACAGTCATACGTACATACACACACACACACACAGACGTATAAACTCATACGTAAGCAGACTCACATATACACATACATTCATAAATACACAGAAACACACATATATATATATATACATACGCATATACATACACCCTTACATATATTTATATATACATGTATATACATTCACCCCGCCCCACATATATATATATATATTATATATATATATATATATACATATATATATATATAGACATATGTGCATATGCGCATATGTATCAATGTATATATATATATATATATATATATATATATATATATCAGTGCTGTATTTTATGTACAAAGATGTCTGTGTTCGCATGTGTGTGAGTGCGTATGTGTGTATACGTGTCGCTAGGCGCGCGCGCTTGTGACCCGAAGACCGCAACGACAGGAACCTGAGCAGGGTCTCATGCGAAAATAAGTTTTAACAAAAGTTACTTCGCCCCCACCACTCTCTCCCTCACACACACAAATAAACATGCGCACTGACACATTCACTCACACACACGCCGACACACTAACGCATGCACGCACGCACTCACATACGCTCAACCACATACGCCAATTCCACATCAGCCTTGTCTTTCTGCTATTTTATTTTGCTATTTCAATCTGATGGAGCGGATTCATTCTTTTACGTTTAGAAATCGTTTCCATTGGACGATTTCCAAATAAATATTTTATTAAAATATTGTTTATATTTGTTGTCACATTTCATTGCTCAAAATCTTCCCTCATTTAGGTTTCATTATTTCGGTCACTGTTTGTAGAGGGTCTTTGCGATATTTCTTCTGCTGGTCAATGACATTTATATTTCTTTATATTTGTTTTGCTTCGCTTGGCCAATTCACTGGTTATCTGGTCAGTTACGTTGTTACAATTGTGATTGCTAAAGTAGAAATAATAAATGAAATGAGAAATCTTCTATCAATTTGTAAACCTGTTAAATTTCGGGCTCAGAAAGTCCATCGATATCCAACGATATAAGAAATGTCCAAAATGACAGGACCTGTGTAAACACACATTTCTTTCACCGTATCCTTATGAAGATAGACCTTTGCACCCGAAATATAGATAATTAAATACAAAACAAACAAAAAACTTTCTGCATCATTAGAAGTTTTCCAAATTTCATTTCTTATTCTACTTCTATTCTACAATGGTTCGAGGGAACCTGAACGTTTTTCATAATCCCCCCCCCCAAAAAAAATGTCGAAATTCCGATTAAGTAACATGCACGGCAAATATGCACTGCTATATCATATGATCAGCTCAGCCCGATCACTTTTACGTTATCGATATATTAAGGAACTTGCAGGGATCAATAAGTCAATCTTGCAAATGGTTTAACGACAGTCGCACCTAATCGATAGTTGATTCTTTCTCAGTCTCTGACTCGACGAACTGGAAGAAGAAAGAGGAGGAGTAGGAGGAAAAAATTGAAGAGGAATAAGATAAAGAGGGGGAGGAAGAAGAAAATAAGTGAAAAGAAAGAAGTAAAGAAGGGAAAAGAGAGAAGAAAAGGCACGGCATGAAAATGCGATGAAGACTTTGCTGGAATTTATTCTTCAGATTATTGACCATTGTGTAAGGTTTTCCTGTGGAAATGTCAAACGTTCCATTGTCTAAGAACAGCGTAAAAAAACGGTGCCAAAACAGAAGCAATTGCATAACAACAACAACAATGCCATAAAGAGCAACAACAGCTAACACAAGAAAAGGAGCAACAACAATTAAAATAACTGGAACAATGAATGCACACACATCTTGGCCCTTTTTTAACGCTTATCCTTTTCGTTTTTATGTTTTTAATATTATAATGTAGCGAGCGCTGACAGAATGGTTGACATGTGGTAGAAGGTGGCTAGCGGCATTTCTTCGAACTCGTCACGTTCTGAGGTCAAATCACACTGACGTAAACTTTGACTTTCTTCTTTTCGGGGGTCGATAAAACAAGTACCAGTCAAGTACTGGAGACGATGCTATCGACTAGCCCTCCCCCTTTCTCTTAAATTCCAGACCTCGTACCAATAATAGAAAGAGTTATTCACTATAATTATTATTTAGCAGATTCGTTAGCACGCTGGATGAAATGCGTAGCGGTAGCGTTGCCTTTCATCATTTCGGGGTCGATAAATTAAGTACCATTTGAGTAATGGCGTTGATGTAATCGACTCATCTTATCCCCTAAAATAGCTGCATTTGTGCAAAAATTGGAAGTCATTATATTCATTATTATTATTATTATCATTATAATTATCATTACTTTTTTTTTCTTCTTTCAAATTTGCTTCCATTTCTTGCCGAGTGTCTTCCCGACTCCTAGGGCAAAGAAACTCATAGTATACATTGGTAGGCCATTAAACCAAACTCAATAGTTCGTTCATTTAAAAAAAAATTTTTTTTAAAGTTAAATTAAAATACATGAGCAGCAACAGTTCTCACATCGACAATGCTCTTCTCAATACGTGTGATGTACCAGTTAAAACAATCTTTTGCACTTCTTGCAGGGATGGTAAGCCAGGGATCATTCTCATATAATTTTCGGTTCCCTTCTTGATCATTCCTAGTGCTCCTACGATCACTGGTATTGTAACCGCCTTGAGATTCCACATTTTCTCAATTTCAATGAGTAGGTCTTTATATTTTCTGAGCTTGTCAAACTCTTTCGCTGAGATATTATGATCTCAGGGGATGCTCATGTCGATCAATAAGCAAACTTTATTGTTTTGGTCTTTCACAACAATATCTGGTTTATTGGCCTTGATGGTTCGGTCTGTATGTATTGGAAAGTCCCACAGAATGGTTACATTTTTTCCTTCAGTTACAGCCTCAGGGTGGTGATTATACCAATTGTCGGCAGTTTTGATATTGTAATGCCGACTTATTAGCCAGTGTAGATATTGGCCAACTCTGTCATGTCTTAATTTATACTCCACTGGAGCTAAGACTTTACATCCAGAGATTAGGTGGTCCGCTGTTTCAATCATGTCGTTGCAGAATCGGCATTTTGGGTCTGCTCCATTTTTCATCACATTGGCCTGGTAGTTCCGGGTTAATAGGCTTTGATCTTGAGCAGCCAGGATGAAAGCTTCGCTCTCTGCTTTTAGCCCTGAGCTCCGTAGCCACTGATGGGTTTGCTTCTGGTCAACATCAGCTTGTTTGCTGCGGGTCACATATTTGCCGTGCAGAGGTTTCTCCTCCCACCTATCAGCCAATTGCTCGTGCGCTTTTTTCGTTGCCATTATTTTCACCTTTTTTGCAACAATAATTGCCGTACTTCCCTCGGGTTGTTCTGTTTGGGTATCCTGCACGAGATCAATAGCAAATTTTTTGCTTTCCTTTATGATAGAATGAAGCTTCTTTCGTCTCTCGTGATTTTCCACGAGCTTTAGCATCCAGTCATTCGATGTTTCGAGATATTTGGCCAGTCCAATTGTGGTTGTTTTGTAAGCTAGTTCAAATTGGATCAGGCCTCGACCTCCTTGGGCTCTGGGAAGGTAAAGGCGATCTACGTCTGCCTTTGGGTGGTGCATCCTATTACAACTCAGCAGCTTGCGTATTTTCCTATCTATATTTTTTACTTCACTCATATTCCAGTTCAACACATTGTAGCTATAAGTAACAACTGGAACTGCTAAGGAATTTATAGCTAACACCTTGTTACGTGCATTTAGTTCAGATTTCAGGACTGCACGAACTCTCCTATAACATTCCTTCCTGATCTTCTCTTTCATGCTTGCATGCTGAATACCAGAGCCTTCATTTATCCCTAAATATTTGTATGTTTGTTCTTGCTCAAGCTCTCTTATGACTGTGTCAACATCTAACACGACTGAATTTGTGGTCTTCACTTTCCCTTTCTGGAAAGTGGCCTTGGCACACTTCTCAAGTCCAAACTCCATCCCGATGTCATCGCTGAATGCTTTCACTGTGCGCAATAGGCCTTCAAGTTCATTATTGTCTTTACCATAAAGTTTTAAGTCATCCATATAAAATAGATGGCTTATTTTTTTATTGGCAATTTTATACCCATACCCTGTTCTGTTTAATTCACTTGTAAGGGGTATTAGGGCTATGCAGAATATTAAAGATGAAAGTGAGTCACCTTGAAAAATTCCACAGTTGATGTTTATATTTTCTGAGGCAAGTACTCCATTAGAGTGGTATAATTGGAGATTCGTATTCCACAACGACATATTGTGCTTCAGGAAGTTTGAAATCACAGGGGAAATTTTGAAGATGTCCAGCGATCTCAAGATCCATGGATGCGGTACACTGTCGAAGGCCTTTTTATAGTCAATCCATGCGGTGCTGAGATTTCTGCGCTTGTTGTGACAGTTCTCAAGGATCATACGATTGATTAGCAGTTGATCTTTGCATCCGTAAGAGCCTCGGCGGCACCCTTTTTGTTCAATGGGGAAAATATCGTTCTTCTCCATGAATGCATATGTTTTCTCTGCCAGGATAGATGTTAGGAGTTTATACGTGGTGGATAGACAGGTTATAGGCCGATAGTTTTTTGGAAGGTTGGTTTCGTTATTCTTTGGGAGTAGGTAAGTAATGCCACTTGCTAACCATTCAGGTGTTTTCTTTGGGTCTCTCATAATTCCATTGAGCAGCTGAACTAGCTTACCGTGTGCGCATGGGAGCGATGCGAGCCAGAAATTCGGCACCCTATCTTTACCGGGGGATTTCCAATTATGGGCCTTCGTGAGTGCCTTTCTTAGGTCTGCTATTGTGATGTCTTCCCATGCTTGTTGTAAATTTTGGTAGGATCCTTCAGTTTGTATAATCCAGTCTGCATTTATGTTGTACGTCTTCTTGTCACTCCAAATACTTTTCCAAAAGTTTTGAACTTCTTCCATGGGAGGGGGGTCTTTAACGGTTACTTTCTCCTTCCCTATTTCTCTGTAGAATTTTTTGGCATTGGATGTGAACAGCTTATTTTGCTTGTAAAACTTGTTTCTCTTCTCAAATATTCGTATTCTTTGGGCTTTTGCTTGGACTTTTTGTTTCAGCGTTTCTTTTATTGATATCAGTTCTTCTCTTGGTGAGGATCCAAATTTTCTCATCTTTCTTCCTGTTCTGGATCTTACATCATTTCCACATATTAGTTAATTTAATATTGATATTTCCCCTCTCATAAATTCAATCTCTTTTTCAATTTTACTTCTCCAGGTTTGATTTCTTCCCAGGTTTGGTTTTCTTTGTCTTTTCGGGGGCATACAGCTGGTTTCAATTGCCCTAGCAGAAGCGTAAATAATTTCATTTAACTCAGTAAAATCAGGTTTTAATTCTCGTATTATTTCATTTGTTACATAGTTGCCAATTTGGATTTTTTTATTATTTTGGTTTGTATTTGAGAGTTTATGAAGTGGTTCTCTATCATTCATACTTGTATGTCTTACAACTTCAAGTGTATTCAGGATTTTCTGCCTCATTTCTGCCATAGACTCTCTGTGTTCTTCAGCAAATGCGAGATCTTCAGTTACTGTTGTTCTTTCGTTTTCCTGGCTATCTTTAACAGGTACAATAGAATTTCTTGTATCTTCAGGCCTTTGCGTACTTTGGTCAAATGGCAGTCTTTCAATTAAGCCTCGTGGCGGGCTATACTGTTCATCTGATTCTTCATTTCCTTTGTGTCTTATATTTATGTCATTTTCCGTTGCGTGCTTGATCACACTTATTTCACTGTCTGTGAGTCTGTTATTTCTAAGGATATCCCTCCTCACATTTGCTAATTTGTTCTCGTCCAAATAGGGCCTACTTTCTTGATTCCGTGTTCTCCATATACTGTAAGAGTTTGCGGTGTGTCTCTCTTGAGATGGCCTACCTAATGCATAGTAATAAGCGTATATTACTTCTTTATACTCTTCTCGGGTCCATTTGTTCCGCTTACATTTTTCTTTCTGTGGTGGTTGTGGTGGTGAACTTGGAGGGCTCGAGTTGGTGGATTTCCCGTTCAAGTGACCATCCATGTCCGTATTCGGAGAAGAGTTTGTGCCAGTTGATGACTTTTCGATCCCAGGCTGGCTCTTCCCTGGGGGATGCGCTTCCAGATTAACCATAGGACAAGCGATTTGGTATACTGATTTAGTTTTCCTTTTAGTTTCCAAAAACATTTTGGTGCTACGATAATGTTATCATTTTTTAGCTTTGGTTGGCTCGTGGGGAGAAGGCCATCATTGCCGTTACAATTATAATCGCACCATTATTGCAGCCGTAGTCGGCTTATTATTGTTATTATTATTATTATTATTATTATTATTATTATTATTTATTATTATTATTATAATTATAATTATTATTAATATTACTATTATTATTATTATTATTACTATTATTATTATTATAATTATTATTATTATTTATTATTATTATTATTATTATATTATTATATTATTATTATTATTACT